>NC_054534.1:90158178-90458178 GCF_017654505.1 Polyodon spathula
AGAAGCAAAAGAGAGTGAGATCTCAGTTCAGTGACTATGTATTACCTCGGTGAGGCGGGACTGAGTACATCACTCCATGTAGGGGCCTATAGGCAGCTTTGATATAAAATGCTCAGTGAATAACTGTATGCTGTGGCAGGCATATCCCAAAAGTATGGTTGTTGGTTGACTTCGAATTGAAAGGTAACTGAGTTATATTTACCTTACAATTAAGGAACCTGCATGATTACCAGTAACTTTTTTTTTTTTTTTTTTTAACTCTACTTTGTAATTGGTGACTGATTTACATGAGGGAAGTAATCTTTTACTTAGTTTAGTCATTGACCCCACACTTTCTTTTATTGTAAGTTTATACTTTTTTACTTAGCAAGCTGTTTTGGGTGATGCTTTAACAATTTAACAAATGTTGCTCAACTTTTGTTTCTGGCTAGTTAATGAATAGTAACACATTTATAAACTAATACAAAAATAAGGCCAGTCAAAAATGTTTACACCCCTAGTCAATCATATCTTTCAACTCGGTTAAGTTTGTTTAATAGCAGTTTTAAAGATGTTATTTAGGAATATTTTACAAACAAGACCAAATTTTTGTTATTTATTTGTTAACTTTAAGCAATCAATGGATAACTTGAACTCATTCACAACCGTAAAAAAACTAAGACAAGAAGATATAACAAATAACAATAGCATTTGGACCAGTTCCAGAAGTTCTTGAGCTTTTGCACCGTTCTTAAAAAAGACTTCCATCTCAAATATGAATATTAAGCTCTATAAACTGCAACCTCCTGCATTTAAAAAGTTTGAGATGTACACAAGCTTGATGCCATGGTGACCGGTTTGTTTTGAGAGAGATGGGGATCAATAAAGTGGCGTTCTACTTATAGTAGTACCCCAGAAAAGTTAGAAATATAAAAAAATTAAAATGAGAAAATGTCAGTCACCTTCTGCCACTAACAAAATAATGTTTTTGTTTCCTTGGATAGTGATGGTGGGGTAGCAAACTCGTGGCACATGGATATGATTATGGGTATGGGAGTGTGTGTGTTTGGGTGGTGTTATTATTATTTAAATGTATGTATTTGGGAACAGGTGTTTAAAGTTAGCAGAAAATGGTTAATTATCTTCCCTGCCAAATCACTTTCAAGTGCAGACTGACTGAATGATTTAACAAGCATTCAAGCCCAGGCAGAGGTGTATAAAAGAGGCATGGATCGCTCCCTTGGGGTTGGGTGTTCAGGGAGTGAGCAGAGACGTGAATGTAAAAGAAAATAGAAACATTTGCTACTTGTTTAGATTTCTGTTCTGTTTGTTTTGACCATCGTACCTTTTTGTTTTAGTAAATTGTTTTGTTTTTGCTAAACCGTTTTATTTAATAAATACACACATCAGCACTTCACAGACTTGTCTGTCTCTTCCTGGTCTGACCTCACCACAAGCCAATCCTGGTCACAGAGGATGGGGAATTGTTTCTCTACAAATTGACACATTTCAGGATCACACAACAACTGGACAGGACTGTTTCTCAGCACTTCTCTTTACACCACTGTGGCAGGATGGCGAGTGGATAGAGGCCCAGAAACAGTCTGCAGTTAAAAAAAAAAAACTAATTTATTATAAATAAACAAAAAAATGAAAGGACACAAGGGCCAAAACAAAGCAATTTAAACACAAAAAGAAAGACAAAAAGCAAAACTTACAAAAATAACAATTTCCAGGCTGGGCAATGCCTTCACTGGATTCAAACTTTCCAAACAACCAAAAAACCAACCTGCTTCCTCAGCTTCCTCCTCCTTATGGGAAGCAGAGGCCTCCTTTTATGTCAGGTGGCTGGGTGCTGATTGTTCATTAATTAATCACCTAATCGCCCCCAGCCACCTGAACACAATGAACCCAGGCAGGTAGGGGAATTTAACCCCATCCCTGCCAATTTCTAAAGAGCAGAGCTGTGCTCTGCCACAACCACCAATACACCAACATACACTTACCATGCTCTACCACCTTTGAATCCCCATCCCTAACTCCATGGGGAGCCACCTCTGCGGCTGTGCAAGCTCCTGGATCTTGTGTGCTGTACATGGGCTAGTCACGGCAGTCCACAGGGATTTCACATGATAGTTTGCAAGCCCCTAGCACCGCTTACAGCTCTGTGCAACATGAGCTCAGTCCTGTAGGTCCAGTGGTCACACAACACAAACGCAGCACAGCGTTCCATCTGTGCTCGCCTTTACAATACTGTAAAATATTTAATAGGCACGTTTGCAATTTTGCTTTCTGGCATTGCAGTTTTAATAAATAAAAAAAGACATTACCTGAGTTTGAATCAAATACATCTCTGCTGTTTAAGAAGGTTAAACTCTAGAAGCACTAACCCTGTAACCAACAATATACAAGATAGTCCCACATTTTCACCATGCTTTAGTTTTACTGTGGTTTGGCACATGGGGTGATACCCCCTCTGGTGGCTGATAAAAGTGGCAGCAGTATGTACCAGATATAATTTGAAGCACTTTGGGCTTCATTTCTGAAAGGGCACTAAATGTAGCTACAACGTGCACATGAAGTAGTGAGCCTAACGTGCACCATAAATCAAAATGTACCATCTCCTTTACTAACAGAGAACGCATTCCTTTACTAGCAATTTTAATTTTCCCTGCTCTATATTAAAAAAAAAAAAAAAAACTTTAATGCAAGTAATGCCTCCAGAAAAATAAGTTTAAATAGTGCACCTATCCATGGTTAAAGCCTGGTTTCCAAACAAACTAATTATCGCTCATTTTAAGGTGCACACTACTATTATCACCCTTTAGTAAATATGGTGTGAATAAAGCTCATCTCATTATTCAGAGTGGGGTGCCTCATTTAAATACATTGTCATGCATTACCACACAAATCACATATTCATTCTGATTACTATAGTGTGGCACAATAAAATCAATGTGCGCCATGAAATTCCCACTATTTCATGTGATAATAAATACAACAGCAGTAGTAAATACAGAATTCGTGAACGTGCACAATTGTAAATGAGGCCCTTCAAGCTTTAAAGGCTGGTGGTTTGCTTGGCAGTCCCAGTAGGTAAAACAGATATTAACAGCACGGCAAATTACGTAGTTGTCTTCACACATCACTTTACTAATTGCATGCAATTTAGAAGTTTATCATATTGTTACACAGCCTAAATGTGTAATCTGCATTTTAATAAAATCAACAAATCAACAGGGTTCAAAATCAATCTGCGTCAAAGCATAGTCTGTTGACAATGAAAGTAAAACAAGGTAGAACAATCCCTGAATTGAATTTGTTTCATATGAAAATGATGTTAATGGGGCTCTGTGTGTAGAGTTACATCAGGGTATTAAGAAGTCAAACATTCATTCCCTCAGCACGTACTGCTGATGTAATAAAGCCACACCCTCTAGATCTTGCAAAACTGCTAACAGCCTGCTGCCTGAGTGTCATTATGTCGGTTGCAGAGCACTCATAGTTTTTTGGCAAGCATGTGTGGATTCAGGTAAAACCTGAAACATATTAAAAGAGTTATCCTAGATTTGTACACTACAGCAGGACAGTTCATTGGCAGCTTACACACTACACTGAGACAGGGGAGAGTTTGAATAACTTCAGGGTGTTTTGTTAGTCTTTTTTTCAATGTTTATTCAACATCATTTATATAGCAGCTGCTGTCCTTGCCAACTTAATAAGGTCTATGCAGCAACTATAGTCTAAAACTAACACATTTGTGAACTGATAGTTCAGGGTTAACGGGATCTAGTGCAAAAAGCATTCCACTGCACTATGCTTAATACCAATACATTCTAGCACTATAGTTTCACTTGAGAAAGACACAACAGGCATTACAAATTCCACAGGTTAACCCTTTGTACACTGGTGTGTATTTACTTCTAGACATGTAAAGTGACAAGACTTCACTCGTGCCACATTTCAAGTATTGTTTCATTGTAGGTTCAAGATTGTTGCACTAAAGTATGAACTGGCAAAACAAATGCAATGTACTGTTGCTGTTGTGAAGTCTTAACTGTAGAAGAGTACATGCCAGTCACTGTGTAAAAGTTTAAAAACAACAACAACAACAACAACAAAAAACCTCATTATGGTCGCAGGTTTAATATTCGTCATTAAAGAAGGAAGGAAGAAAACCAGCTTACTTTGGCAAGTGTCTCTATGGCCTTGGGAACTCATGCCCCTGGTTGTTCTTTAACCAATCATGCTCAGACAGGGTTGTCTTAAACATTTTAGTTTCAAATGTACTTTTCACGTGAACAGTTTCAGAATGACTCAGGCATGGTTTGACCTTGCAGCCCTAAAGTTAACCATTAGTGAAGGCAGTCGACTCAAATGTTTGAAGACAAATGCTTTCGTAAGAAAGCAAAGGTGGGCAGAAAATGTTTCGTAAAACAACACTATTCCTGGAAGAATATTGATTTCAATAAAAGTCACCTTGAAGCTCAGAATATTTCTCTATCAAACATTTTAAAACAATGGGAAAAGCTACAAATAATGAAGCACATCACCCATCCTGATTGTTCTAGCAAAAGTTACATTTCACTTAATGACACTGTGATTCAATTAGTCTTTTTTAGTGTTATATACAGTACTTATATATAGTAGTATCAGATAAATATAGTATAGTATAGTACATGTCATTCACACACATTTTCTTTTAAAGGCAAACATACATTTCCACCAAGGTCAGTCACATTACAGCTAGCAGGAAAGATGATATGTGTACAGAGCATTTGAGAACATGGCACCTGCAAGTGCTGAAAAAAAAAAAAAAAAAAAAGCAATTAAGTGGACAAAGGGTATTCACAGAAGAAGAATGTTTTTTTTTTTGTATTAATAATGGTTTCAGAAACCTTAATACCCATGTAATCCCATCAAAGGAAACAATACATCAGAATTAATTTAATCACGCCCTATAAGGCCCTTATAATTACATTCCATCCACTAAAAACCTTGCCATTAATGTTCATATCCCTAATCAGCTACTTGTGGAGTTGTGTTCATTTGCCAATACAGCTTTTTAAATTTGAATGTACCTTCATCTTGAGAAGTTTTGACTAACAAGTTACATGTTCTTCAATTAAAAATATATAATAGTTTAATTAATTTAAACCTAGAAACAATATAAAACTGTATGAGTGACGAAAATGTATTCTTTCTGAAGGTATACAATAAATAACTATCTTTTATAAGGGATAATTAATTATTTTGTAATTACACTTACAAAATAATTAGATTAGAAGTAATTTGCTGAATTTAGCTAAAACGTCCAAAATATGTACAACTGAAACCGTACCTGAAATCATAGCTGAAATCATTACTTTTACTGCTACCTAGCTGGTACTTTTTTTTTAGTAACCTTTACTTGTAATTAACTCTTTTTTGTAATTAACTCTTTATCCCTCAACAAACACAAATTAGAAAAAGAGGGTGCAGTAACAGGTAGGGTCTAAGTAAAATCAAGACTGCCCAAACTGGAAATAGTGGAACAAACCGTTTTTGTGTGAAATGATTACAAGTCAAGGTTTCGTGATTCCATTGGCATTCAAGCTACCACGCCTTCAAATGTAACCGCTTTGAAACCGTTTTTCTGTATAATAAAACCAACATTATTCTATGAGCAGTTTCTGAAGTTTCAACAGCTATCTGGTAATTACAGCAATGTGTGGAGGAGGCTAAAAACGTTTTGAGAAAGCAAGTACTTCTTATACAATTGATTTTGTAGCAAACGGCTGCTGTAACAGGATCTTTTCTGTTTAAGTGTGCAAATAAGAGGGTCATCAGAGGAATTCATACAGAAACAAAGGGTATAGAATAAGCAGATCTGTTGTTATTTACATCTGTATCATTTTGAACCCTTGTGTTTAGTACACTTAAGTTGTGCTTTCTTTTATGCAGTAAAAAAAAAACCACTTATTAGTATGACTATTTCACTTAGATTATAAACAGTAGAGCTCTTACATTACATGTTCTTATCACTAAACGGTAGTTCTAGCCTTCGTGAGGTCTTGTTGGCAGTTTTTGTATTCCACCACCACATTAGCAACAGTATCCCATCCACCTTGTCTACCAAACTGACCCTTCCCTCATTCATAACACATTTAGTGAAGCAATTAAGCAGCACAAGCACATCGTTACAGTACAGGACATCATTAAATAAAAAAATACAGGCTTGGTTTTAAAATGCTTTATTCACTACTTTTGAGGAAATAGAAATGCAATAATTCTAAAAAAAAAAAACACTTAAGCTTTTAAAAACAGAATAGAAAACACAGTTAAAAGACTGTTAATCTCTAATAGTAAAGCACATTTTTGGCAATAAGGCACACTAAACTTTTTTTTTTTTTTTTAAACTATGCACACTTTGTTCGTTTCAGTACCTAGGAACTCACACTTCAAGTTAAAATACTACTGTAGTGTAAATTACATGGTTTAGAGAAAGACTTTCTGGAAAATGAGGACTACACTTCTCTAATAGCCATTTCTCTTTAAATTAATCTACAGTATATATTATCTGAACTGCATAACATTAAGCCATGTTAGGATACTTGTGCTCAATTTTACACATTTGCACACAAACTCTATGCAAAATACAGTAATAATTTCAACTTCTATGCATTTTAATTAAATTAATTTAAAAATATATGTGGCATAGAAACTGGCTTTATGGTTGCAGTCTAATTTTGTTGAGACCTGCAAATTGTATTCTTTAGTGTTTGTTTGAAAAAATACATGCCAAATAATCAGCAACGCTGCCCTGTTGAAGGTATATTGCGTAGTTAGATTGTTTCTTCATGCTCTGTATGTTGTGGGAAATATACCCAGAAATAACAACCATAAAGAGAGAAGGCCCCATTTTAATGTACTATATTTTCCAAAATGAAGCCTTTGAACAAAAAAAACATTCATCGTAGGATTCTCTTTTCATAAATACTAAAATATTCCTTCAGTGTTTGTCATGCGAGTGTTTAGTATGTCTGGTAGACATCGTGTATAGGGACCTGAAAAGTAGGGAATGCCTGAAATAACAACCATAAAGAGAGAAGGCCCCATTTTAATGTACTATATTTTCCAAAATGAAGCCTTTGAACAGGCCACAAACACTGCACTGATAATCTTCCTACTCTGACAATACCTTCTTAGATAACATTGAAATAAATGGTAAACCACATACTATGCATTACTGACACACTAAACAACGTTTTACTTAAAATGTATTTCAAAAAATAATATATTTACATACCACATTTTTGTACACAGCCCTCAATGTTTGCTTGAACATGACAGAGGTTATTGGTATACAGTAGAGCTCCTTCTGACAAGAGAGTTGGTCTTGTCCAAAAATGAAAATAAAATAATAATAAAATTTTAAAAAAACGCATGTATTACCCATCACATTATACACATCTAAAATAAAAGTAAAAAAAAGAATTTGCTCATTACTTTTAAATGACATCCACATGAACTGAAATACCCTACACAGATCTTTACATACTCTCATAAGAAGGTTTTCAGAAATTAAACGTAGAGGCTGTATTCCAGCAGCATATTGTCCGAAACTTCATGAAAAAGGTCAAATATTTTTTCCCTGTGCATATCAATTAGGCAAACTTTTATTTGTAGCGGACGTGAGAGTGATTATTTTCCTTTCTTTACTGGCGTTACATATTTAAATAACAATAATGAAAAAAACAAAGGCAAATAAAAAAGAGATTACGTGACCTACTGTATAAATGTATATATAGAACACTGAAAAGGTTTTTCAGCTCTGTCTGTGCTGACAAAGAGCAAGGATTGCATGGAGTGCAATGGTTATTTTGTAAAGGGTAAGACCATAGTCACTTTCTTTTTACAGTGTAATCTCCCATCCCTTAAACCTTGTTTCATCTGATCTGCAATATAAATCATTCATTTCAAACCTAACACTTGCCTGAACTTAGATTTGTGTGTCTTGGACGGTTTTCCATTAGTATTGCATTTAGTTATACAGGATGCATTGGTACCTGTCAGTGGAGCTATATCTAAAGCATGCAAAAAAGAAACCAAAAAAAACTGTGAAGGAAAAAATGGTGAAAAAAGTATGTTGTTCAATTAAATGTTATATTGCTTTGAAGACAAAATTAAAAAAAAACATTTTTTAGTTGAAGCTTTTTCACAAGCTGTAGTTTTCTAAAAGGCACTACGGTGTGTGTGTGTGTGTGTGTGTGTGTGTGTGTGTGTGTATATATATATATATATATATATATATATATATATATATATATATATATATATATATATATATATATATATATATATATATTTATATATATATATATATATATATATAGCTGGAGTGCAGATATCTTGAAACATTTGTACCAAAGAACTTCAAATAAAATAAAATAAACACCTTAAAATAATAAGAATAAACTAAAAGTATCATCTTATAAACATCCAGACTTACAGCTATGGACAGAAGATATCAATACCTATCAAATAAAATGCACTTCAGTTATAACAGTATGAATACGTTAACCTTAAGTATCCTTAAAAATATGTATTTTCTGTATATTTTCTATAGAAGTTCATGCAAATGCAATATTATTCAAAAGTCTTCACTTTTCTTTCCAGTTGGAAGTTTCTCGGAGTCAAAAAAAACATTCATCGTAGGATTCTCTTTTCATAAATACTAAAATATTCCTTCAGTGTTTGTCATGCGAGTGTTTAGTATGTCTGGTAGACATCGTGTATAGGGACCTGAAAAGTAGGGAATGCCTGCGGTACATAGCTGGTGTATCCTCCATAGGCAGCGGCCACAGCAGCTGCATTCTTCTGTAGTGCTGCGAAGCTGGCTGACCCTGCATGGCCGGCTATGGGGATGTAGCTCGTACCATAGAGACTGGCAGCAGGAATTCTTTGAACATTGTGGGCCATCGTGTACACTGGAGTAATGGGCCGACCCTATAGAGAAGAAGGAAGGAAGAGCGTTCATTGACTGCTTATATAATTATCAGCTGGTGTAGGGAATGGTACAGAACATCACAAAGGCGATTCCATGTTGCATTGCTCATTTAATTGTACCTTGAAGCATCATCTATGATCTTGCAAATTTTGCATTTCAGCAAAACGTTTTGAAAATCTGCATAATAGATTTAATATTATTGATTACTGAGTGTTTAAAATGATGGATGAAATACAAGCAGTCATTATGTACCTGAAATGGAGGGGGTGTGGACACAGCAGGGATGACTGCTGCTGCCGTAGCAGCACCTGAGGGATCATGTTGGATTGCGAGGGGATTGATTAGGTGCTCCATTGCATGCATTTTGCCATCTTCCATTAGCTTAGTTGCTGGGCCCGTTGAAAACACTGAATACTGTCCGCTTATCCCAGGGATGGACACTAAAAATAGAAAGGGATTGTCAGAACCGACTGAGGGAAAACTAGAAATCATAATGCACCCACATTCATAAACTTTGATATTTTAGAAGCAATAAAAAAGGAAAATGTTTTACAGAAATATCAATTAATATAACTATAATATAATATAATATATATATATATACATAGAAGATATATATATATATATATATGTGAGAGAGAGAGAGAATTAATCAATAAATGCACACTTTTAGACTTCCCAACCTGTGCCAAGTGCCCAGTAAATGCCTGTTAAATACACAATTATTATCAAGTCTCCTTGGGACAAGCTTTGGAAGAATGTATTGAAAGATTTTCCACTTCACCTAAACATGCTGCACTTTTTTATGTGCTAAGATGATGGTGGGCCCAATTCAATTTATTTTTTAATGGACATGTAGCAAAAACTGACAATTTTCAGTGGAACTCTCCCAGGTCACTCCAAACACTACCAATAAAGTTGCTTGAAAGAGTATCGTGATTTCAGCATTAACGAGCCTTATCACTACCACACAGTGGAAAATAAGACCAGCACTACTTGATTATGACAATAATTTTACTTAAAGGAAGTCCTAATTAATTTACTAACCACTAAAACAAAAGACTTGAGCAAATATTAACTTTTGTTATCTATATGAATGTTAATAAGTTATAATATTGACCAACACACAGAAAGAAGTACCTGTCTTTGTTTTTAAGAACAGAGGGATGATACTAAATGTTGTAAAAACCTTCTTAATGCTTCATAACTATTACCCTGACGGGTAATGATAAGTTAATGTGAGGGTAATGTCCTGAATAATTTAATTTGATAGGGCTGACCCTCCAATAGAAAAAGCATCCCATGTATAAATAAAAAAAAGTAAAGTGTTAGCAAGATTATAGATCAGTATGAAACAGCAAAGAAATAAACACAAAGAACAACAACACAACAGCCAATCAACGTTGTCAATGCAATCAGAGATGAAGAACGGAGGTGTTAATAGTCTTATAAATGGATTGCACTAACTTGTGCCAGGTTTAATGCCCATTGGGTTGACGGCAGTCAACTCCAAGTTGGGTATGAGTTCATAGGCATTTTCTTGCTGCTTGGCCTTCCCTTCATGGTATCTGCTGTAGATGCCACGGCCAGCAGAGTATCCTCCCAGGTAAGAGCCTCTGGGACCCGGGGGCCTATTCCCAGCTGCCCCTCGCCCTCTGCCCCTTACAGTACCTGCTTGAGATACAAATGAGAGAGGAACGTGTTCAGAACTTTGTTCAGCAGGTTGGTGTATCAAAATAATACAGATAAAACATTTCCCCTTTCTTTATGTGGTGTAAACCTTTCTTGTTAAAGCACAGCTTCTCTAAGGCTACGTACACACACACACTGCAGTTGGCACGACAACCGTATTTACAAATGGCACTCGCTGCGGTTGTTTGTTGTACGCACACACCTTTCATTACTGAAGTGAGTGCACTCCCTGTTTAAACAAACCACTGAACTCAGGCCATCATTACAGGCCGATCGTGAGGTTTTGTGTGACAACATGGAGGCTGTTTTTGTTTATGCTTTCGGAAGAAAGTACTGTTCGTAATCGATCGAGAGCTCGTCAAGCACAGCAGAGACGCTGTTTTGCTTTTTCTGCACTGCTAAATACAGTGGCTACGATCTGCAGTACCATGACGGTAGATCAAAACATCTGGAGGATCTTCTGACCAGAAGGCTGGTGGGAATGACTTGAGTGGTTTTCAAATGACTGGATTAAAAATGTACGCATGTCTAAAGAGTCATATATGCGTTTCTTTCATTTACTGAGACATTTCCTGCAGTGCCAAAACACACAGACGTTCGGTATTGGTGGAAAAACGAATTATCCAACATTGTTTTATTTAAGTTGCAAAGCCAAAAATACATTTTATTTTATTACAACAAAATATTATACAACTGTACTTTGATTAAATAAAAAAAAAAAAAAAAACAATAAAATAAATTAAAAAACTATAAAAGTACTATTTACCATTGTATGAATTTTCTATTCGTCACTGAGCACCAAGTGCGGTTGTAATACAAACACAGTTAGTGTGCATTAACTAACCGAACTGATTTAATAACTACACTCAATACTTGTTCCGAACAGGATTAACTAGTACGGTTGTTGTTGCCCTTTGTAACTGAACTGTGTGTATACAAACTGTATTAAGAGCAAAAGGTGAATTCACAACACATTTAGCCTGTGTGTGTGTACGTAGCCTAAGAACCATAATAGTTTAGGTATCAGAAGCTTTAGCTTTGAAGGCTAATTCATTACTTATCCCATAGAGACATTTTTTTAACCACCTAGTAACCAGGGAAGACCAGTTGTACAACATGGCTAATTTCTGACAGTGACAATAACTGGTTGTGTTACAGTATTTAGAAAATAAATCCAGAAACTACTGATGTATTGTTTTTAGCAAAGAACCTTTTTCCAAATAGATACAGGATTACCCCGAAAGATGAACAGTCAAAACTGTAAGGATTATGTAGATTTTAACCTTATATTATACCCAGGCCATTTACATGCACCAAATCAAGATGATGATTACAAGTCAGAAAACAATAAAGCAGAAAGCGAGGAAGTGGATTTCAACATGCCTCTGTAAGAGTAGAACTTATATATTTCTCTCTCCTATAAGTGACAATTTTTAATTACTCATAAAAAATGTAAATAAAAAACTATAATAGGTAGTCAGTTTTTAAGGTTATGAAAAAAAAAAATCAAGCCTAACCTTTAACAAAGTATTCTCTGTTGGGACCAATCAGTGCATTATAGGGATACCCATAATACGCCAATGTGTAGGGGTCGCATTGGTAAACGTAGTTTGGCTGCGGTGTCTCTGGTGCTGGTGTTGGTGTTGCTCCTTTTGCTGCTTTCTGGTACCGTGTGTACTGCTCTTTGTCTACCGGCTTGGCTAAGGTAACCTCTATACAGGACCCTTCAAGATCAGTTCCATTCAGGTTATTCATAGCGTTAACTGCATCATCCCTGCTGGTGAAATGCACAAAGGCATAGTCTCTGATCTTCTTAACCCGCTCCACACAGCCTGGGTTGAACTGGCTAAAGATCTTCCTGATGGTCTCTTCTGCTGTTTCTATCATCAGGTTGCGGACGTAGAGGATCTTGACCGTTTCCATGACGTCTTCGTCCACATCAATCTCAGGTTCAGCCCAGTCCACTGCGATCTGGTGCCCCCAGAGCTGGATTCTGCCGGGCATCAATTTCCTCCTGGCCATGGCAGCAGCCCGATGGCTCTCGTACTCCACGAAAGCAAAGCCCCGGTTTTTCATTTTGTCCGCAGCACTGGCGTAAACAATAACGTCCAAAACACCTTCCGTCACTTTAGAGATCTCTTCCAGGATCTCCTCGCGTTTTTTCATCTTGGGAATGCCCCCGATAAAGAGTCTGCAGTTGTCCACACTGCAGCAGACCCCCAAGAGCCTACCTGGGCGGATCTCGTAGTTGTTAAGCTCTCTGACTGCTCTCTTGGCCTCATGCTTCTTTGTGTACATGACAAAGGCATATCCCCGGTTCTTCCCATCAAAGTCCATCATCAATCTCATTTCGTAGATGCGCCCCACAGTCTCAAATGCAGGGACCAACTCATCCTCATATACATCTCGAGGGATCTTCCCCACAAAGATCTCACAGCCACGAGGCGGTGAGGGGCCTTCCCAGCCAGGTGGTGGGCCGTACTTGCGCTGTCCGTTCTCTTGGATCATCCCATATCCTGAATGATCCATCAGTGCCAGCAGTGCGGTCTCGTTGGGGGCTCCGGCTACTCCTTCTGGGACTTTGGATGATGACATGTTGGAGGAACTGTTGCTCTTGGTGACAGTGGAATCTTCTGCTGTCATTATGTCAAAACCATTCAATTTGTGCTTAGACCTAAAGAATGAAAGACCAAAAAGAAAAGCAGGGCAGTTTAGATAACTGCAACTCATGGTCATAGCAGAGTAATGATAATATAAAAAATTACCTTGGGTGTTTCAGCTGCTGAGTAAGTAAAATGTAAAGAATACTTATTAAAACAAGAGGGTTGATTTAAATGAGTCAAGTAGATACCTATCCAGGAGGGTAGTTAAAATGTGTTAACCTTCCATACTCATTTATAAACATTATCTTAAACCCTAACATGAATTCTTCACAAACTTGCTCGCCATCATTATTCTTTCTCTTGGATTTCCCCATGGAAATGTGCAGAACTACTCAACCACAAATGGATTACATATTTAATTTAACATGGACATAGTTTATATTATCAGCTTTTATATTCTTTATTATCTACCTTCTATTGCAATACAGGGTTGTATGTCTAACTAATTCCCATTCATTTTTAATGTGCATGGTAACAAAACATTACAAAATAACACCAGGGAAGCTTTAGTTCAATGATCCAGATTATACGTTTAAAACTTAGCACGAGAACAAGTTTTAAAGCTGGCAAAGCTCTGAAACCAGGTGACTGCCACTACATGGCATATACAATCAGAAGCCTAATCCTAAACAAAACACAAGTGTACTCAGTTAAATACTTTACTGTTGTTCTTTATGAACAAACTCATATGTTGTGTGTAGCCTTAATAAAAGCATACCATGGTAAACTTGCAGTCACTTTGCAGTCTAACATGCTTTACCCATTATTATTCCTTTCAGTCCTTTATTCATTTAAATAGATACATAGAGGAGTGTATTGTTATACTATTCATGTTTTTTAGTTATTTACCATACATCAGTGCTTACTTATACTTTGCTTTCACTCAATGTGCTAGACTTTTACCATGGTACCCTGCAGTAAAGCTTTAGAATCTCATCTGTTTCCTGAAGATAACTGTTAATGAACAAGGTCTAAGTGACTAGTGCACCACTGGGACCTTGTATTGATGTGGAGGATGGGGGCAAAATTTATCTTAAGTATAATAACATGTGACTGATATTGTGTGAAATTGGTGTTAGATGCTTTCCTGGAAACTAACTGAAATACCCTTGTAAAATAACAACGCTGCAAAAGTACACAAATGACTATAAAAGAATGTTCATATGGAAAAACAGTGTTACAAAAATGTTCCTCAAAACACTAGATATGAAAGCATGTGATAGACTGCGTTGCCTCATATTGTGCAATAAAGTCAAATGCGGTTCAATGTCAAATAAGGAAGCTGCTTTATTTTGCAGAGTGCACAGTGCTGTGTAACCAGGAAACAGTTCATATGTGTCGGAACATGAGATGATTAATTTAGGTTATGTATTCCTAGTACAATAATTGAAAAATGGCTACCAGTAACTGTAACTTGATTTGGTCCTGCATTTGGTGTTTCCCCTGAACAAAGATTGGAATTATATTATTGTATTATTTTTGATAAAACTAAGTTTAGTTTTCACAGTCTATAGAGCAGGAATGTACAAGGAAGCTGAAGTCAATCAACATGATTGTTTATACTTTTATGTGTACTGTAAACTGAATAATCTCTTTGTAAACACGATGAAGTACATTCCTAAGATCCTACATGGTGTGGATTGAGTGCTGCTGGAACTGTATGTTGTTGAGTAGGATAAAGATAAGGTTGAACTCCCCGGTTTCTGCAATGAAGCTTCATTTATTCAATGGCAGGAATGAAACATTATTATCATTACAGAGCAAGTGCTCACACATCTATCATCTATCCCTCTTTACTTTTTGATTTAAAGAGTTGCGGACAGTTTATATGAACAAAAGCCCAATGTAAGCCTGGCACAACTGTTTGTAGAAATAACTCAAGCATTACCACTTGTTAAAATTCGCACTCTCCAATGGATTTTTAAGCACACATTGCTTAGCTAGTGTATCTGTGACCATTGTCCAAGGGAAATATTGGACCAAATGTGCTTGCAATTATATAACTTTATAGACACTAGAATATATTTACTAATGTACTTTTTAAGTTTCCCACATCTGGTTTTATTCTAAAATAGGCTGCAATTAGTAATCACAAACAGCAGAATAGTCATCCTCAGAAAAGATGAACAAATGCCAGGATAAAGTTCCTTTTTATTATATGATTTTTTAAAGGGGGGGGGGGGGGGGGGGGACACATACACAAGATAAAAAAAACCTGTTCTGATGTACTATGGCTTCATAGAAGGATCTGGCTTTTGCGCCAAAAAACACTTGAAAATAAATAAGTGCCTACATAAACGTCAGACAGCTAACAATTGAAAATAAAAAGTACCAATATAAAATAATAAGAAGAGAAAGAATACATCTTGTATAAGGAAATTAACCAATCACGTTACAGATTTGACACCATTCCAATTCATCCTGTGTACAGATGTCATCCTGTGTATATCACACAATTGAATCATGCCAGTAGAGAAAACTCTCTTCTTTGAAAAATGTATTAAACAGGAGCATCATTTGTAGGGCTTGGGCAGGGGTGGGGGAGGGGGGCAGTTATTTGATTGATAGCTCATCGTTGTCCAGTGATTTTATTTGCAACATCCAATTACATTGCATTGTATTATTTCTATAATAATATAATATTATTGACAGCATGATTAGTCAAAGAGCAATGTTGGATATGTTCATCGCAGCAGGTAGAAAACGGAAGAAATTATACACAGCGAGACAACAAGGGGGGAATTCACTTGCCAAAGAAACTATTAATATTGCTTCTGTTTGCTGTACAGAAAAGGTACCATGGATTTGAAAACGAGATTTAGCCTGAGATGTGTAGGGGTGTGCTGTGCTGTGTGTTTTCAGGTTTGCATAGCTGCTCTAGAAAGTCATTGTTGTCTGTTTCACAGTAGATTGGCCGACAATAATATTTAAGGTGGTAAACTATAGTATTAGATACATTCTGGTAGGCAATGTTATATTTTCAGAATAAGAATGATGTTGATAAAGCGCAGCACGCTATCTCATTGTAAACTAGCTTAATTACTGCCTCCTTGTCTCATTCATGATGCAATTTGGGACAGAGAATGTTCAATGTTGACACAACTCTGCCCGCCTGAATTTTTCTGAAATTACGTCCCTGGTATTAAAGCAGCAAAGTCAGCCGCCTAATAGTATTAATAACCTATACATATTTTCTCTGACATTTAAAATTAACACCACTAACAATGCACACAGTTTAAAATCTCTAGCTACCATTGTAGGGTTGTACATTTTAGAAAAAGATCAGGTTCTACCATATCCACAGTTAAATGCCAATTACAGATTACTACAATCTGAAAATGTGAACGAATTGAAATGCATTGAATTATGCAGTTACATTTTTAAAGGACATAAAGCTCAGTAAATTCAAGACTTGCTACACAATTTCAAAAACAGAACTGTATGTGTTATCAAAATGTATGTGTTTTTTTTTTTTTTCCCTTAAATATGGAGGCCGGCTATAGATCATATAAAAATGACACTTCATCAGATAATGCTCATGATTTGCTTAATCTGTCTTAGAAAATAGCTTTGTGGCTTTAAAAAAAAGAGACACATTGCCACAATATGTACCAGAGACATATACAGAACAACATAACTTTAAATTTTCTTTTGTTAAATGCAAAACTACACCAAGACTGCCAATTATTTATTCATAGCAAGCTTTAAAAGTCTAACACCCTTTTGTCTCTGTTTACTTTCATTTGACCTTTATAAAATGTGCACCTTGCACCGAGGAAAGCTGAGGCAACAGTCTGTTACTCATTAACTGTAGTACCACCATCTGACTTGTACAAATCACAGCCCTTAAATGCCATGGCTTTGCCACCACTAAGACAAAAGACGTGTGAATTTCTGTCGTATCGGCAGAATAGGGCAGCAAAGTGACCAATTTACTTCAACCTATGCTCCTCAATGCTTTCTTAGACCTTTGCTCTGCTGAATTGGTGGGTTGAGAAATCCACATTTACTGCTGGATAAGGAACAGCCATCACACACTGACCTCCCTGCAGAGTTAGTCATTTAATGATAAAAAAGTGATTTACAAGGATATGCAGAGGACACAGTTATCCCACAGTATTCATTTACAGTTACAATATCTATAAATCATTCCACAGTATTAGTTTACAGTTAGAGTATATGTAAGGCTCTAGATATAACTTTAACCAATAACAACTGGGATTAATTTCCCAGATATAGAACTGAAGATGAACAAACCATAAATACAACGTACAAACTGCCTCTCACTATCCCCAATCGAAACATAAAATGTGAAATCCCAAGTTATATATCGAACTGTAAGTACTTTGACACATTAAAACTAGTTTAAGACAGAGCAAATCTGATGCAAATTGATACACGGCAGTTCAATTTATTTTAATAAAGTTATGTTTATTACCTTGCTTGAATAACTTACAAAGCTAACATCTTGGAAACTTAACAATAGTCACCTTACTAAATACTATGAGGTGATGCAAAACTGCTTTCTGCGTTTTACCATTGCATATATTAGTGTCTTATCAATAGCTGTGCTTTTGCAAACAGGAAAATCACATATTACAACAATGAAGCAACATACGGACTCAAGTCTGCTCCTCTGCGTTAAAGACTCCAAACTACTTTTCAGCGTGAGCTTTGTTAGTAACCCTATCACAAAGTAAGTAAATTAGGGCAACTGTTTCTGCCTGATGGAATTATCAGTGTCTTTAATGGTTCAACTGTGTTACTCCACCTTTAAACAACATCTCATTTTATTCAAAGTGATCTCTAATTTGTGCTAAGAAAACCTAATGCTGGCAATAAGGATTTAACTTGTAGTGCCTATACTGAATGCTTCTGGGAAGTACTTGTACCGTTGCACGTCTGTTTTCAAATTTCAGTTTAATCTATTTTAGCAATGTCCATTTTGTTCAGATTACAAGAATGAGTTAGTACACTTTGACCAAAATGGTCAAATTGAGCTTCAAGCATTAAAAAAAAAAAGGAAATGGGGACTTGACCCGTTTTTCCGTGAGATATTAAGAACAAAATCTTCAATTAATATTGCCAGGCCTCAATCCTTGATTACACATTAACTTAGCAAACCCAACAGACTCTGTTGAACTAATACCCAAAGATAGTTGTCTAGACCGAAACATTTAAGTGATGTTCAGTTACAGAGATCTGTTCGTACATAAGAAAATCTTTCTTTTACCTTCCTTTTCACAAAGAAGTTTAGAACCTGGAACGACAATTCAACAATTGTTTTTTTTTTTAAGTTTGAAAACTGTCAACATGTATTTGCCCTGAAAAATGCTAAGCGAACAACATGCAGAGTTTACAACATTTCATGCTGTGTATCTAGTAATAATATAGCAATTATTAACAATATCTCAAAGTAATAAGAGAACATCAGAAACTTACAAAATGTACAGGTCATAATGTTTCGCCAAATTAGCTTTTTAATAAGAACTCCCACTGTACCTTCATCAAGAAGTCCTCATAAATGAGTGTGACAGCCTCACATTGACACCTTTCCCAAAGAGCAAACTTTTTCTTCCTCATCAAAGAGAACAGTAAAACCCTGTTATACTTCACATATGCTTCTTCATTGGTCAGGAGTATTTGGTCACTGTACTTCAAGGCAAGCCATTTGCTGGGAGACCCTGGGAGAGAAATGGTGGTGGGTGGAGTCAGCCAGGAGGGGGGTGTTAAACTACCTGCTGCAAAAATCAATGACCGCTTAGATCATTACAGGTAATCCAAGTGTAACTAATGGATTTTCAGAAGGCCTAATCAAAAAAAACGAGACAAGCTGGTTTGACTTTTTTCTTTCTTTTTTTTTTTTTTTTTTTTTTTAACAGAAATGTTTCATTCAGAGTTGCTGAAAAAAGGGTACTGATTCATAATCAACTATTCCCTAGCACCGTGGTACTCAACTCTGGCTCTCAAGATCCATTCCAGTCCTACTCTTTATTCTAACTGGTCCTAAATTAGTAAATTGCCCCTGAACAGCTTCAATTAACTACACTAGAACCTGCTTGGAGTAAAAACCTGGACTGGATTAGATCGCAAGAGTTGAGTACCAGTGCCCTAGCATGTGTTGTGCAAAACAGAATTTTATTTAAGGAAACAGATATCATAACAAAACCTATGACACTAACCAGAAAATATGCTTGCGAGACATGGGTATCAGCCATTAAAATTAGTATAGTTGTTTTTGCCAGTGGTGGGAAATGGCTTAGCTGTTGCTTGCCAGTTTGGAGTTAAAAACAGAATACATTCACCAGCAAACACCCTTTAGAAAGGACTGATGAAAAATGATTCACCACAGTAAAAATGCTGTGTACATAGCAACAATAAACTGGGTCCCAGGAGTACTTAAGCTAAGTAAATAACACGCCTTTTCAAGCAGTTACGGGCAGGAACGAAATGTAGGATATGCTGTGGGGATTGCAGCAGCCTATGCAAACTCAACAGCTAAAGAGCTTCTCACTTCACTGGGCAGAGCAATAGACCAGTGGGAACAGAAAAGAAAATGTGGATGTGTTTGAAAATGCTTGGTCCCATCAGTGGTTTGAAGGCAAACGCAAACACCCCCAATGCATGTGCGGTAGCGCAAAAGGATAGGTTCCTGTAGATAGATCCTCGAACTCAACTGTGTCACCCAGGAAGAACATAATAAAATTTACCTGCTCAAGCACAAATCTGACCAGGGGAATTATAAGTTTGCTGCTGTCTTTAGTATTGATCGACATGCAGGCACACATCTTATTAACCAATTATAGTTAATTAAGCATAATTTACAATCAGCTTCCAAGAATCTCACTGCAAGTGGTTTGTCCAAATACCAAAACATAGGGAACTATTTTGAAGCAAGTAAGTGCATTTTTTTAGCAATACAAAAGTAGTAAAACTAAACCTAGGATCACACTTAAACTATGGTGTCAATATTCGCTATACAGTAGCAGCTTTTAAAATGAACCACATAACAAAACAAAAAAATATGATTCAATGTACAATTCGTTAATGCTAACACTGAACTCAAAGGCAATAAAGTGACAATTAATTTAAGCTGCACTGTAAATGCCTTTATTTAACATTTGCCAATTCTTTAAATGTATACATTTCAGTAGATATAGGATATTGTTAATTATAACAGTAAGAGTAAAGAAGTCAGTCTTTTTTTTACCAGTGGGTTAATGACTATCTGGTACGTTAAGGGATTTACTGCCAAATACAAAAACAAATCCACTGCACATTACTGCTTAACTAAGAGATCACTGGATAGTTCCGTAGCTGAAGAGACCAGATTAAAAACATAGTAAGGGAAGTGAAGTGTCATCAACCATTTTACCAGACAACATTCTTTTCCTTTTTTTCTAGCTCATCCACATGGAACCGGCTCATTTTCATTGGCACTGCAGGTATTCTGCTTAAAACAACATTGCATTTGTTACTCTTCCTAACCCAATTATCCACTATGGTGATCAGACTTCCCCTTTATTTGAATTAACCTCCAATTAAAGTGTCAGTTACTTATGTATCTGTTACCACATTGCCAGTGTATTGGCTTTAAGGAAGTAAACGTTATTCACTCTTCTGTTCAGTGACACCAAAACTGCCGAATACACATACACGCACACACAGAAACATGCAACTCCCTTTCATTCATAGCCTTCACATTTCTAGAAAACCCTGGAGGACATTACATTTTTAGTCCATGGTAAAGGGCCTGCTTTTTACATATTGAATGCCTAAGGCAAGTTAGGTTACAGAGCCACAATATTAACATTGGTTTTGGGCTACTACTTTAGAATATTTTGTTACTGTAAAACTTACATAATACATATTAAACTGTCTCAGTAGTGTCAATGCTAGAATTACATTTACAGTATAATCCTTCATAAATACTATGCAAGTGCTGCAATATGACAATCAAACATAAACAGGAATTTAGGGCTCTTTTGGAGTAACCCCCTATACAATAACAACCCATGACATTTGTATGGATTAAATATTTAAAAAAAACAGCAAATACTGTACTTATGAAAGTGTGAAAACAGTCAAAAGGTGTTTCCTAATGAAGTGGCTGTGATTTATTCTATAAACCAGTATTAGTTACTAGTGTAAGTTTGATTAAAAAATGTTTAACCCTTTGTATTGTGGATACCCCAGCAGTCACACAAACAAAATGTGAGGTCAGAACTAGATAACAACAATCACAGCTATGTAGTATTCAAACAAAATGATTCAAGAGGTGTTGCTATTGTCAAACAACCAACCCACGCAGGGAAAATGTTAGTTTTAGAGTTTACTTTAAGGTATTTACTTATTTGAAACACTGATGCTTTTGTATGGCTTGCATTTCAAAGGACAATTCAAAACAGTTAAATCAGTTGTAAGCTGAAGCATCTAACTGTTATTCTCGTTCATATTTGTCACCTTGTATTGATGGTTGCTTCAGGTTAATCCTATAGGACATTCCTTGTTTGGTAAATTATTCCAAATAAATATTGCTTCATTATTGCATGCAATACACAATTGAATTGAATTGAGTCCAGACCTGTTAACGCTCCCTTATTTGCTGGGACTCTTCAATTTTTTGGACACTTTTCCCAGACAACTCCTGGGACAGATTTGCTCCCTTAGTTTGCTCAAAACTCTATTGTTAAATTAGGTTATCAAACCTTTAATTTCTGCAAAAGTCAATTTCTCGTTAACATTTCAGATACTAAAATCATGGATACTGTGTCATGTATGGTCTGTGGTTACTGCAATCCCTACCTGTACCTAGTAGGGTTTAGGACCCAGGGGAGCCCGGTGGCAGGCCTGCAACAGCAAGAGAACATTCAAAGAGGAGATTAAATGTTTAAGAGATACAAATGGCAAAATCATAGAGGAAGAAAAAAAAATAGCAAATATGTTAAATGATTACTTTTCACAAGTTTTTACAAAGGAAGATACTGACAACATGCCCCACATGTCATCCAGTTCCTATCCAGTTTTAAATAACTTTAGCATAACTGAGGCAGAAGTGTTAAAGGGACTAGGAGCTCTTAAAATAAACAAATCCCCTGGGCCGGATGAGATCCTCCCAGTAGTACTCAAAGAAATGAAAGAAGTAATTTACAAACCGCTAACCAAGATCATGCAGCAGTCTCTTGACACAGGGGTGGTACCGACAGACTGGAAAATTGCAAACGTAATACCGATCCACAAAAAGGGAAACAAAACTGAACCAGGTAACTACAGACCAGTAAGCCTGACTTCTATTATATGCAAACTTATGGAAACTATAATAAGATCCAAAATGGAAAATTACCTATATGGTAACAGGGTACTGGGAGACAGTCAACATGGTTTTAGGAAAGGGAGATCGTGCCTAACTAACTTGCTTGATTTTTTTGAGGATGCAACATCGATAATGGATAATTGCAAAGCATATGACTTGGTTTATTTAGATTTCCAGAAAGCTTTTGACAAAGTCCCGCACAAAAGATTCATTCTCAAACTGAACGCAGTTGGGATTCAAGGAAACACATGTACATGGATTAGGGAGTGGTTAACATGTAGAAAACAGAAAGTACTGATTAGAGGAAAAACCTCAGAATGGAGTGTGGTAACCAGCGGTGTACCACAGGGATCAGTATTAGGTCCTCTGCTATTCCTAATCTACATTAATGATTTAGATTCTGGTATAGTAAGCAAACTTGTTAAATTTGCAGACGACACAAAAGTAGGAGGAGTGGCAAACACTGTTGCAGCAGCAAAGGTCATTCAAAATGATCTAGACAAGATTCAGAACTGGGCAGACACATGGCAAATGACATTTAATAGAGAAAAGTGTAAGGTACTGCACGCAGGAAATAAAAATGTACATTATAAATATCATATGGGAGATATTGAAATTGGAGAAGGAATCTATGAAAAAGACCTAGGAGTTTTTGTTGACTCAGAAATGTCTTCATCTAGGCAATGTGGGGAAGCTATAAAAAAGGCTAACAAGATACTCGGATACATTGTGAAAAGTGTTGAATTTAAATCAAGGGAAGTAATGTTAAAACTGTACAATGCACTTGTAAGACCTCATCTTGAATATTGTGTGCAGTTCTGGTCACCTCGCTATAAAAAAGATATTGCTGCTCTAGAAAGAGTGCAAAGAAGAGCGACCAGAATTATTCCGGGCTTAAAAGGCATGTCATATGCAGACAGGCTAAAAGAATTGAATCTGTTCAGTCTTGAACAAAGAAGACTACGTGGCGACCTAATTCAAGCATTCAAAATTCTAAAAGGTATTGACAGTGTCGACGCAAGGGACTTTTTCAGCCTGAAAAAAGAAACAAGGACCAGGGGTCACAAATGGAGTTTAGAAAAAGGGGCATTCAGAACAGAAAATAGGAGACACTTTTTTACACAGAGAATTGTGAGGGTCTGGAATCAACTCCCCAGTAATGTTGTTGAAGCTGACACCCTGGGATCCTTCAAGAAGCTGCTTGATGAGATTTTGGGATCAATAAGCTACTAACAACCAAACGAGCAAGATGGGCCGAATGGCCTCCTCTCGTTTGTAAACTTTCTTATGTTCTTATGTTCTTATTCAGTGCGTGAGGTAAGCGCATACTTCTTGACCATCTACGATGGCTTTGTGTGTGGTAAGCCATCCTGGTAAATATATATATATATATATATAGAGAGAGAGAGAGAGAGAGAGAGAGAGAGAGAGAGAGAGAGATATGCTAATTTCAAGTTTATTGGACAACATGTTCTCACTTAAGGCATACGCATACTTTCTGTAAACTATGCAGGACTAGTTTTAATGGTGGGACATGAGAGCAAGAATTATATTTGTGGTAAGCACGAGAGATCACAAAAACACCAAAAAGCCAGTGGCGCTCAAAAAATCAGCCCTTCAATAGCATCTTTTGTGGCCAAAGGAAGAATGGAGATCAAGACAGTTGCATATACAGAGACCATTACATGTTGTGACTAGTTCAGCAAATCAGTAGCAGACATGTTCCCAGACTCACACATTGCAAAGTATTCTGCAGGAAAGTCTAAAGGCGAATAGTGAAAGGCGTTTCTAGCATCAACGTTGCTTTAGAAATTCAGATTGATTGATCAGGTGTTTATATACCGGTACATCAATATTGTGTTCTTTTATAATAGAAGATAGTTATGATGGACTTTTTCCGTTATAAAGTAGGTGCCATAGAGCATCCTTTGATGATGAGGTCAATGTGCAGTACCAAACTGTTGTGTAATGAAAGTAACAATGCCAATTGTGTATGCTTTGCTGTCGTGCAAAATCAGCCCCCTACAATTACAGTACAATAAGAACCACAGGGGCCAAGACAGAATTTGATTATGAAGCATCTCATGGTTGTTTTGTTTGATACTTTTCTTTTTAAAAAACAGTTAGAAGGAGCACCATATCACAGTCTATCATTCTACCAGTGAATAGTTGTATGCCCTTGTCTTATGTAGGTATTCACTTTAATTCAGGACACTAACATTTCAGTTTACAGAAGCTCCCTTATTTAAAAAACTCAATGTCGACAGGCAAGTGAGTCCCATACTGGGGTTGGGGAGAACATTTCTACAGATGAATGACAAAGTGCATCGTTATCTAAGATACATGTAAGATTCAAATCCAGGATCTCCTAGCTGATACCTCAACATAAAAGTATATATTTATATATGAGAACAGATTCTAGTTACCCTGGGTAAGTAAACAGCCCAAGGTCAGAGGAGGTGTGAGATAAAGATCATTTAACAAAGTTTCTCTTTATTAAACTGAACTGTTGTACCCATTGTATTTCTGTACAGAGAGAGAGAGAGAGAGAGAGAGAGAGAGAGAGAGAGAGAGAGAGAGAGAGAGAGAGAGAGAGAGAGAGAGAGAGAGAGGTGTAGTTAAAGGAACCGTTTGTTGCTATGCTTGATTGGTTTCAATATACTTTGTAGTTTGTGGACACCTTATTATGGGGCACATGCCAGATTACTTTCTATTCCCATGCTGTTACAGTTTCAGGAAATGGAAGTTTGTCAGGTGACTGATCAACTGACTGATCACTCCATCACCTGACAGGTACTCCTCCTAGGAAGCCCCTTATTATTACATTTCTCACAACCCCCTGGAGCTCACCTCGATTTCAAAGGACTGGCTGATGACAAACAAGAACCTTTCTGAAAGATGTGTTTATCTAACCACCCATTACAATGGTATTCAGAATCTATGTATTTGTAAGGGTTTTGGCAGACCACCTCAGATCTGTAGATTTCTATGCATGCAACCTTAAATAAACCAGTGCTTGATCTAATATGGAACCTCTACAAAATATATGGGTGCAGTACATATGCTTTAATGCAATATGTACAGAAACTCATTATCTATTTTCATGGTGCAACACATTTTTGGCTGCTTGTTATTATGTGCCTTTAATTTTGAACTGGAGTATCCACACAATGAAGCTTGTGTCCTGCTGAACTGTTATATTCTGTAAGAAAACAATCATTTTTGGAAATTAGATCAAAATAAATTACTTATCTTAGTAACATGAACAAAACACAATTGATCCATTCATAAAATCAGGCCACGTCTTTCTAATATCTGCAATGTCTGACATACCATCCAGTAAGTCAAGAGTGCCCTGCTTATTTCTGGATAACACCAGACTAAGCCAACCCACAGCTTGGGCAGACCACACTACAGGCTTGTGTTCGTCCCCTCTATGTTGAAAAGCTTGAGCTCTCTTCCTGTGCCTGTATCTTGCGACCTTGTACACTCAGAAACAAAGCAGACCAAAGGACATCCAGAGCTACATGTATTTTACAATGAAACTCCCTGAAACCAAGAGTTTTTGTTTTCAATGTAACTTGGGCACCAGAAATAGCACAATTAAGTACCTTTACATTAAAGAAACTTATTATCTTTGGTTTTGTAAACCTGACTTTTAAAATATAATCCAATTGTTATGCTCAAGCAGAAGCCTTTAAAACAAGGCTCCTATTTGCCCAAGCTTTAGGGAAG
This sequence comes from Polyodon spathula, assembly GCF_017654505.1. NCBI lineage: Eukaryota > Metazoa > Chordata > Actinopteri > Acipenseriformes > Polyodontidae > Polyodon > Polyodon spathula. The sequence continues at coordinate 90,184,550 of NC_054534.1, forward strand.
CTACTTTGTCAGTATAGAAAAGAAAGAGTGTTTGATACTGAAAAATGACAGCACTGATAGATAGTCCCTAACTGCATGCCAAGGTTGTTGTGGAGGTATGCAGCTTATCTTAGTTTCTCCCCAATAGCATTGTTGTTCAGCTGTAACTGTATAACTGCTACTAAGTAAATCAAACAGCCAAACCCTGCAAAAATATGTTTCTGTACAGTTTCGTGAACTAAAAGCTAATTTCAAAAAGGACTGTGGAGTTCATTATTTCTACAAAACATACTGGTATTTATAAATTGGCTGATACATATTTTATTTCTGTTACAATTAGTTTACTTTTTTTTTTATTATTTTTATCGCAAGCAGCATTTGCGACCTGCATTTCTGGCATTACAAGCTTGTGTAAAACCTTCCTTTTCTAATATCACGTGTTCTCAATTGGCACTTACGTTCTTAAAGGTATAGCATGTCTTTCATAGAAATAGGTTCTACAACATCACAACTCTACATTCTGAAAGGAAATACTGTATCTAATTCTTATCCTATCCTATACCCTATACATCCAAACACTAAAGCTTACCCCAAACACCTTTTTATACTCACTACCGATTTTTTTTTTTATTTATGTATATATGTGTTCATTTGTTTGTTTATTTGCCCATATCAATGAACCGGAACATACAGTATGTGTCCTAAATTAATCTAAACTTCCCAATGTACGTATTTTTCAGTTGAATAAATCTGATAGCAGGTTTCAGCACAATTGTTGAGTCATCTTTTGTCCTGACATTTACTCCTGCTGTTCTCTAGCAATCATCACATGTTTTGTATCCATTTTGTTCCCATTGTTGCTGCTAGGGGTCAAAGATTGCCACAGTCATTTGTTCGTGATGGTCAAAGTTCTGCCGAGGATGGGCACAAATTTAAGTTAAATGCTTTATCTTGGGACTATTAACTCGACTGGTAAATCTTTAAACTGGATAGTTGAAATAACCTTTTGCTTTACCAGTCTTCCCATTTTTATTGTCAACACAAACAATCACTGTGTTTTGCCGTTCTCTTGTTTTCCCATTTCGAAGAGACCATCCTCCTGCTGGGTTAACTGAGCAAATCCTTTGTGTATTTTTGATTCCAGCCATCAAAGTGTTACTTCAAAATAACACCAACTTGTTTTTTTGAAAGACTGCAGGAATCAAGACTTACTTGCTCAGAGCAATAGAAGTAAATATGGGTTAAGCTTTTTTTTCTAAAAAAGGACTACTAACAATATAAGCTATTAAGGGGAAGAATTAATTTATCTAGGGTAGCAAAAAGAAAACTAGGATTATTTTTAATTTTTTAAATTAAATTAGAGCCTTCCTGTATTTAACCAGGTGGCCCTTCCATGCAATGCACATGCAATTCAGATTCCCACCAAGTTTCAGTTAAAGAGAGAATATCAATGTTATAATCCTGAATAAAATCACTAATTGACGGAGCCTGACGGAGACAGAGACCTGACATTAAATAACCCTAGGTGTAAATTGGTCCAATCAAAAGCATGTGATTGAGCAGGGATAATAGGAATTTGACGAAGGTTACGGTAGCACACACCTCTGTGTTTATTCAGCAGGTAGCGGGAATGGTAGGATACTTTTAACTTGCATTTTATATGCCTCTCTAGATTCCCTCCCCTCCCCAGTTCCTAGTTTAAATACCTTGCTAAGTAGTGTTCGATGTTATCAGCTAGCCTGCTTGCCCCTGACCTATTTAGGTGCAGTCCATCTTTCCTATAATATCGATTTCTGTTCCAAAAGCAATCCCAGTTGTTTATAAATCCCAGCCCTTCTTGCACACACCAACGAGCCAGCCAATTATTTTAGCTCCTAATTCTACTGAATACTTCATCCCCACCACCATAACTGTCAGTCCTGCTCCTTTTCAAAGAAACGGCTTTCATCTTTACCCCTCAAAACAAAAGAAATGGCTGAACACCGATTCTGTGACTTAATAGAAAATGAATTACAACAAGAGAGAATGGCTGAACACCAATTCTGTGACTTAACAGAAGATTAATTACAAAACATACTACAAAAGAAAGATGCTCCAAACACTACAATGTTGATTAAAATGTCACTGTCGCTGTTTTGTCATGTTGTAAGGAAATATGATGGCCAGAATATAAACTGGATTATGCAACAGGCAGCCACATGGAAAGCTGATAACCATGCGGTATGAACTTCAAAAACATTTTCTGTTATTTATTTCTGTTTATTTATTTACTTATGCTGTATCAGCTGTATTTAAACAAAATATGTACAGTCGTATTTACTATCCAACCTTGCCTCACTTATTTTAGTCTGCTGTCGGTAACAATATTCTTCCCTCGAGTTAATAATTGAGGAAATAGTTATTCTTATTCTCATTCTTATTATTATTCTTATAGATTAAGTATATCTATGTCTGCACACACTGCCTGGGACAAATACCAGGAATTCACAATTATTTACATCTTAAACCTTGGTTTTCGGGTGCTTTGATAGGCTTTCCCATTAAAATGTGGAGACTGGGGTATAGTTAGTGAAAGCCTTAGCATGTGAACAAATAGGGTTACTCAAATAGGCTTACAATGTTTTTAAAAATGTTTGTGCAAAATATAGCAGTCTAATGAATGGACTAATTAATTTGCAGATTTTGTTTTTTGGTTTATGAATCTATCTTGTATAGTTTTATAGAAACAGTATTGAAGTGTTTTGTATCTTACTGCTATATCATTAATAACTTTTCACACCAAAAGCTGTAAGATATTGTATTGTAAAACTTTTCATTTCCCAGACATGGAGGTTCATTTCTGATTGAGGATCCTTGTGGCCTACCATTGTCTTTCTTAATACTGTAATGACTGATAAAAACTGTTAACTAGGTATGACAGTTATTTAATAAAAAACACATTCTTTAAATACAAGCTTTTAAATTAGGCCCATCTCTTATTTCAGCTCATGTGAAATGACACCATTGAAAAGAAAAAGAAGCTTTTCACACACATTGTCAGCCTTCTTTTAATATCAGTGAAACTGATCAAAACATCATGAAGTCAGGTGTTGTTTTCTAACACAGAGTGCTGGCAGCAGATGGACTTACCTCCACTCCCTGCATTCTTTACTTGAATGCATAATGAATTCCACCCCGTACACACCTTCCAGTTCAACCCAGGATCTCATCTATCTACTCTCTTTTACTAAGGGGTGGGGGATGAAGTGAAACAGAAAGTTATTTAGGTAGAACTCAACAACAAGATATGCTGGCTCCTAGACATTAGTCCATATAATAGCAATGGGTGTTCCCTAATTCTGGTACCAGTAGTCATTTAAGGTAGCTGCAGACTCTGCCTTACTCAATCTTAAAAAAGTGCTTTTTTCTTAATTTACACCATGATTAAATGTATCCCTTGTTTAAAGAATATACCCTATAGTTCTTACCCTTTAAATTCACCTGTTTGAAGTTATAGCGGATATATAGTTCCCTGTTGGCTGTTGGCTCATTCCCTTTTCTTGCTGTTTTGTTTGTTATATGCTGATTTATCTACAAAGTTTGGGAGGTGTACATTACACATCAAAACATAGCTGCAAATGTATTTAAAACAGTGTATTTTACCAGCTTCATATGTCGTTCCTGCTACAGTTAATGTGTTTATGATCAGTCCTCCTTACACAATGATCCATGCTTTGCCAACTATACTAGAGTTTATAATAATACCAATATGATACTCATTTGCTCCCAATACCATCTTATTTTACTGAATATTTCCTGCAAAAGTGCAGAAAGGCTATCAGTTGACTTTTTCCAGTTCAGTGTCCTCCCTTTTCATTCAGCAGTAAGGTGGGCACACCTTCATAATCTTTATACCAAGTTTTTTTTTGCCTTTACCACAGGCTGGTACAATACAGCATGCAATGTAAATAATTATTCTCATTAGGGATTATGTTTTGTAACGTTATCAAAGACGAGCCCAACTCCCACATAATGAGACAATTTGTCAGTTCCCTGACTGGCTGATGTTACTGCCAGGTCAGCTGACTCAATCATCGCTTCTCTAGGTCATAGACGGTTTGACTTAATTAACTTTGTAAATACATCAACTGGCCCAAAAATGACAGTGACCAGCTACCTTAGCTCAAAATTTGCAGCTACCAGCACATTGTCTGTAGAAACTGGTGCCTTGTCCAGTGTTGATGGTTCCTGTGATTTTGGCCAGTGGAGCATGTCTCTTGCTTGTCACAATAAGGCTCAATCCGTCACGCAATGAGGAGTATCAGTCCCTGTCGGCATTGCTTCCCTAACCCGAGCAAGCGCCAGAGCCAATGCGACACTCCCTCTGGAATCCGCAGCTAAGACCGACAACTTTGCAAAGCCAGGATGCGAACCTGCACTCCCCTGACTGTGTGACTCACCCTGCACACCACGTGGCCATGCTTTTACTAGGTGAGCCACTCAGGGACCACCTGGGATCTGTCTTGATGGACATGTTGGTCAGTTTGTTTCTTTATCATGTAACATATGAATTTATTGTATACTTATATTAGTTGAACTCACTTATGAGTTTCTTATTGTACCTTGCACTCCTGGCTTTCAGAGTGAATTTCACTTTGTAAATCAAATGAGTTGAAATGTAACCTAGCTTATCCTTTACCTTATCCTTATGGTTGTGAGTAGTCTAGTCAACCAAGTTCTTTTTACTAATGTAGTCTAAACTGGAAAGGGATATGGGTTAACAGCTGGGACATTTCCATTTCACCACAAAAAACAAACAAACAAATAAAAACGTGTTTCTCTTCAGTTAAATGAAGGCTATGATGCAGTTTAGTTTGCTCAGGTCACATTTTGGTCGGCCTCAGCCGGCAGCATTGTAAGCTTCTACAGTATGTTTAAATTTCCAGGTCTAAAGGCTCTCATATAAGTACCCTTTGCATATCTGTGCTAATCAAATATGTTTGTTCTTCAACCGAAGTAAACATAAATTAGCTACACAAACTGTGAGAATATGTTCACCTCATCAGATCTACTTTTCAAGGCAATTTAACATTTCTTGAAATAATAACTTTGGCTCTCAAAAGTGATACAACCTTTCCGTAGATAAAATGTTTGTTATTCAACCCTGGTGAACCCTAATAATTAATAGCCTATTGTATGTAACCTCAATCTGTTAAACCATGGTCACTAGCAAGATAAGAGCTGTAATCTTGTGTAATTGTGCCTAAGGATTGCAATCACCTACTATATCACTACAATTTTGATAAATATACTTGGGGACTTGCTGAATTAGATTTACAAAATACGCCTTGAGAGATTTGAATGAAATGAATTGCCAATGAGTCGCCAATGGCCCTGCAATGATTAAAAACATAAGTGCTGACATTTTTACACAATTACAGGCTCCCTGGTTTTGAGACCAGTAATTTATTCTTTTGGGATCCAGTGATTACAAAGCCTGATACTATGTGAAAACATCCTTGGCAAAAAAAAAAAAAAATTCCTATTTGCAAAATGGGGAAAGAAATGGTACTAGTTCATGGGGCTATTCAATTGCTCTACATATACCAAGATAATTAAAATATGGCTGAGATCTAACAATGCACAGTTTCTTAAGGGTATTTACATCTGTAAAAACATGTTCCATTTAAAGGATGGCACTTTCTCCTTCCCCAAGCCTTATAACCAAATGCCCTTCAAACTCATTGCTGCTTTCTTCTGTTAAATGTTTCACAAGACACAAACCAATTCTCAGTCCCACTCTCAGAGCAAACAAGGTGCCCACAGACCCACATGGTATACTGGTATACTGTGACCAGAAAAGTCCTTGTAAAGATATGCATTTTATTCAACAATTCTAGCTTGTTACACACCTGATGATCTAAAAACGCATATGATTTTGAATGTAAAAAAGGGACAAAGTTACATCACGTCTACTTTAAAAATCTTAGGTGTTAATTCATATATTTTACTGAACAATATAAAAACACATCTTCTAAATCAGATTAAAAGATGAGGTTATAATTTGAGTTTATAAACCGAAGCCTCCTGGAATTATACCACATACATAGTAAAAACAAAAACAAACAGTGATAATAATGAAACTCATTGTAAAGTTTCTTTATGTTGCATACATTTTGTAATGATATCACAAAAAAATGTACAAAATCTGCAAAACCTCCAAACTCATCTTATACTGTCTATAAATTCAAGATGGCGATTTTCATATCTCTAATAGGACTTGTACTTTAAAAACGTATTTAAATTGAAATTGAAAACTCAATTTTATTACACAGCAGATGCATGTTAAAGAAATACTGTACCGTTGATCTTTAGATTCTATTGCTGAATACCAAAAATAAATATGCATAGAACCTTAAAGATATCATCAAGATGGACTGGCATTTCATCACTTCATCAAACCTTTCCTGTGCGTATGTTTATTCTATCATTTTTGTTAGCATTAACCAATGAAATCATATGAAGATATATACTATGTACTGTTCATCCAGTAATCAATCCTAAGGAACAATTGAAACTGGAAAATGTGCCTGTGCTGACAGGGCTGTGATCTGCCGGAAAATTTCCACTTACTGTTTCACCTTCCTCTCAGTCTTTACAACAACCAACCACAAGTTCCAGGACGACAAAGTACTAACCTGTTTACACAATGTGAAGAGGGCGGTGATCTTTCCTTGTGGCAGTCCCCTTACCTCATATCTGTGAGGGGGGCTATGACAAACAAAATCAGGCCAGGCTTCAGACAAGAAAGCATTGAAAATCTTCTAGTTAAGCATTGAGCATTGTATTCAAATTATTTGATACATTCCCCTCTTACAAACAGGCCCAGGGATGGGGTTCCAGAAAATAATAGTGACCCCAAACAGTCTCAGGGGGAGACCCACTGTGATAGAGCCAATGAATGAATACAACTGTACAGGTAAACATTTAGAAACTGAAGAAAAGACATCTGTCAATACTCTTACTGTACTTTAATGCAGCCAAACAAGGCCCAATAATTAACTTTAACCTACTGTTTGCTTACTTTCTCATCTCCATAATTATTTCTGTGCTGTAACAAGAGTCATGTGAAAGAGAAGGTAGAGGAATCCTGCTTTTTATATGAAATCAGTACTTTAACTGTTGGGTGGCTACTACTTTGTAAATTAATAAAACATAGATTTCCCTGTTTAGAATAGACAGCTGTAATCAACCACAAATACGTAAAGCAAAATACAAAAACTAAATCAGTTGTGCTCACTGCTTCATCTTCAACCAAACTTTTCAGTTAGCTTTGTGTCTCATAATAGCATTTTTTTAAATATTGATTTGATAGTATAAAAACATGTGTACATGGTAATCTACAAGTAAGATGTTGGTCTACCTTAAAAATGTTCAGTTGACACCAGGGGAAAACTTTATTCCTCTGGAATAATCCCTGTTTGCGATTTGAATAGCACATTGTGAATTCATCAGAAGTCAAACGGTTCCTGGAGAATTTACCCAAAAACCCAATCCTAACCTTAAATCACTATCAGATTGCTAAATTGTGATCTGGTCCCCCAGGGGGACATATCATTCTCTGTACAACACATGCTATTCAATGTTGAGGTGTCCGGAACATTCTGTAGCAGGATAAGATCAACATGCCTCTTCCATTCCCGGTGGTAAGCCAATACAAAACCCTGGAGACCAGGTCCAGTCTAGCTAGTCGTCTTCTGGCATCGTCAAATGAGCTCCAAGCCAATATGAGTAATTCAGTGAAAACTGGATTTAAACCTGAACACGCTGTACTGCTTTACTTGATGAAGCACTGGACCTCACAATAATGCAATTGAGAGATTGTTGTTATACTAAATGGGTGGAAATAAAAATTTTAAAAAATCTTGCTTATTACTTTAGAATATTAGCACAGGTTTGCTCAGTGCTACTCTAGTCTGACTTCTACCATCTGTTGGTGTTCTTCGGTATTGGTGTTTCTGTAGTACCATTACAAGGAAAGGGACTAAATAAGGTTATACTGGTACATACTGGATACTGTTTATAAATTACTGAAAACAAAACAAGCGAAAAAGAACACTTGCATCGGTATTCACTGAAGCAGAAAAGCAATTTAGAGGATGGCACTCTGTAATGAACTGTAGAACAACCTACAGTAATTTGGGTTTTGGCATGTAGTGGACTGTAATAATAATTTCATACTAACTTTATATCAATTTGCCATTTCAGACTGATGAATAGGCATCTGGCTTCTCTGTTTATTAAGAATCATGGTTGCTGTACAGTAAATAAAAGAGTGTTTGCCAACTGCACGGTACAGTGAAATACAACAATATAGATGATTCAGCAAAAACAGTTATGAAACTGCAATGGAAATATAAGGAACCATAGTTTAATTTTTGTCTCAGTCAGCAAGTATACGTTTTTGTGTAATGCAGTGTGATGGCATTTTGTTTAAAGTGAACAGTAGTTCAGTACTCTGCATATTATCTCTACCTTTAAATGCAGGGGTCAATGTTATGGTCAATGTTAGGCATTTCTCCACTTGTAAACATACACACACATTCACTCTTCTACTATCTGAGGCTGTGGAAAACAGTGTTACACTTATCTTAAACACATACATTTAAATGACTGAAAAAAAAGGTCACATTTAAAAGTTTCTGCTACAGTTCAAGCACTAGAATTTAACTACACATTATACACAGTGAGAATGTGTGTTGAGACTTAGCCATCTGCCATTCAGTCCTGGGACTTTCTCAAGCTCAAAATCTGGAACTGATTCTAAACTCAATCTCCTTGCGATTCAAAAGGCATGAACAGTTAATAAATAAAGGCTCTACAATACTCTGCCCCCTGTCTTAGATATCTTATATAAAGGCTTGTAACTGTGTATTCTTTTTGAGCCTTTATAGAGGGGTTCTGTATTAATTCCCAACTAACCTTCATCCTGGTTCTTTTGGATTTTGTGAGAGATTCAAATGTTTTTGTTTCTCTCATTCTGACAGTGCCTTATCATTTTTTTCTGACACCTACAACCCCAACCTACAGTTACACCTGTCACAAAATCAAAGCCAAATTTCTGCTTGGACCTTTGTATTGAAATGCTGTTTTTTTGTCTCTGTTTGTCACACACACCACTGTTTACTGTGCAAAACAGTGGAGGGTGTGGCAGGGAGGATTTACAGAAGGTAAAATGCATGCTTCTTTAAGACTCGGCATTGAAAATGGAATCCTAGCACAAATTAATAACCAGATTGAATACCAGATTGAAATATTAAAAAAAATGTGAAATTGGTACTACTAATTAATGCTGAAGTGACCTCTAATCATGTAACATTTGCAGTAATATGTATTCTGTGGTTTCTAATACATGATTGCATATTTTAGCCGCCTGTGCTCTTCATATTATCAAAGACCTTGAAAGTCCATTTGGTACAAATTCCCCTAAGGTACTGTAGTAGTGTCAACTTCTGACCTGATGTGGCATTACAGCATTAATCAATTTTGTACATACACTGTACAATGTATGGCCAACATAATTTGAAATTCGTCAGAACGGCAAGGCAATATCATGGTTGCTGTACAATGTGGTTTTGGGTTCAACCCTTGCCACACACTTTAATAGGCTTTTAATAAACAGACAGTGGGTGTAAAACCTTAGCTGAAGATTTTTACCTTATGGCATTATGTTTATTATTGACCATTGCTCGGCTACAGCTACAGCTACAGCTTATCATTATTTGCTCCTTTGCTTGTTTTAGTGGAACAATTCACTGCACCTAAAAGAGCTTGAAGTCATAAAGGTTTTGCTCACCTTTCAATATTCAAAGTCCATTTGTACTCAGCATTTCCTCAAATACCGGGTTAGAAAATGTAAAAGACAAGTCTGAAGCAAGTAATAAATTAAGCTTAATCTTTAGCGTTTTATCTCATTTGATTGCCTGCTCTCAATTTTTATGCCTTGATGACAGCAACTAAAAAAATCTCACATGTCAAGTAAAAACTTTCACACAATCACACACTTTCAGATTAACACATTCCTGCTTTGTGCTATTGTCAAAAAATAATTTCTGGAAAATGAAAACAGATGTGTTAAGAAAAAAAAAGTCTGATAACCCCCAACATTTTACTTTTCTAAAATAAATGTTTTTGCTTGGAATTATGAAGAAAAAAGTCAAGTTGCTGGGGAAGTAAAGGTAAAGGGAAGTAATTATCTGTCATGTTTTAGAAAATAATGGCAGTTGATTTTAATAGTTTTTCATAGGGTACAGTATATTGTAATTAAGCTTTTAGCTGCATGTAAAATATTATTCAAAGTCTAGTGGAATTATATCTAAAGCCTTTGTGAGCTGAGCCTCTTATATCAGGAATGACTGAAATTTAAACAAATAGTTTTGAGCTGATTGACAAACCGTACTGTTGGTTTTGCTTTCATTGCTGGCCGCAGCTAAACTAGAGCACATTGGAAGTATATACAGGTAGATTCAATCCTTTGGTGTATCAGCTGCACTTATAACAGGCAGTGTTTTCTCATACACTGCTATAATAAGGATTCCCTTTCAATTCGAAGACAACCACCAACATATGGGATATGCCTGCCCATTGGGTAGGTATCGCTGAGCTCTCTATACCAGAGCTACCGATAGGCCCCTTCCTGGGATGATGCGCTCAGTCCTGCCCACTGAGAGGATAAAACGGTCATCCAAAGGAAGCCATTTCTCTTTTTCCATCAAACCCATGAGGGCGACCAATGCGACCTCGCGGTTGGTGGTCGTCTTCTCTTTCAGGGAACCAGGGTTACGGCAAGTAACCTAATGTTCTGACCCCAGCTGGTGAAATTCGGTTGTATAATGCCCAGGTGAAAGTAAACCACAATTATAATTCTTTAGAATTAAGCTTTTTAAAACCCTACAATGAGTTGGCAGATTTAACCTTTGTACTATTTCAAGCTGGAAAAAAATGTGGAGCTCAATGAGTCATATTAAGAGCCGTGACAGCCATGCTTCAACAAGAGTAGCATGTCTCTGTATTGTAACACACTGACATTTACTTTTATAGACTGTGTCTTTCACACCATGACTCTCAATTCATAGATTTCTAAATAGAAATATATCAAAATAGCTTAGTATATTGAAAGAGAAATCTATGCTGTACCTAAACTATATATTTGTTTTATTATTTTTTTGTACTTATTTTATTACACAAAAGATCAGGAGCATGTTTATGTGAAACATACAGAAATACAAATGCATATTCACATATAAGGGCTATGAACAAATTTCTATGTGGACACAAAACCTGATATGCAAGCATAAAAAAAACAGTCCCAGTTCCTTAATTGCTAATATGTCGCATAAAGAAGTGAACTGAAACTGTCAGTTGAGCTTGCTTCTCCAGCCACAGAGCAATTTGTCATCCATCTGCTGACAACAGCTACACTTGATACAGTGTTATCTACCGATAGAAAGCATTCCCCATCATTCAGTAGAATCTGTGACATTCTTTTTTTTTCCCCTAGTTAAGTAAGACATATAAAACCGTTTGGCTTCTTGTAAAGTTTCCAGGCACTGAGTTTTTATTAAAGTTAGTACTAAACGAGTTTCAGTTCAGTGAAAGCCATGTCTAACTTGCAGTTTGATAGCAGGTGTCTAGTATCCTGAAAACCTCCTGATTACAGGGGCACTGCCACCTTTTCTGAGAATTTCATGCCAACACTTGGAAGATGACCTAACAGTTTCCAAATCTCCTCTCCCAGGTCTCTGAAAGCCTTGGCTGAACGACATAAGAGTAAAATCGAGCTCCATCATAAAAGAAGGAACAAAGAACAAACATGTCTTATTCTTGCACAGGACTGCTTTACAGGCAATTTGCTTGTCCCATTAATATGCTGGTTAATTTCATCAGTGTTTTAGATTAGGCTTGTCTGTCACTTTCTTTGCCTCCTTTCCTCTTCAACATTTGTCTCATTATGTTACAGATTTGGAAAAGAGTTTACTTCTTCAAGAGACATTAAGACAAAAATTCTTATCATTATGTAACATGCATGCACATTATAACCAATTTTGCTACAATATTAAATGCTTGTTAGGGTGGTTATCAGACTTTGCAATGCTGCTTTGAAAAAAAAAAAAAAAAAAAAACTTACACCAGTAGTAAAATGGCTGAAAAACTGACATCCATTTTTTTTATTGAATAAGCTGTTTAATAAAGGCATACTGTGTCTCAGAGATGAGTTAGAAGAACACAGAAAGCCACACATTCTGTGTTTTACTGTAACAGTAAAATATCTAGATGGACAGGACTTTAGAGAGACAACACAGAAATGCACACCATTATCTTAGCAAGCATACAAATGCCACCTAACTATTGCTTGTTGTCTTTACCAATTTAAGCTATTGTGAGTCAAATAGTCAAGGTCAAAAAAATATATGAATAAATCATATATTCGATAATGTCTGGTGTTTTATTTGTGCTGCTTTTTACATGTTGCTGTTTATGCACTAGATTTTAAAACTGCTTTGATTTTTTTAAAAGTATTTATAAATCTTCTAAAATGTGGTTTGTATTACTTGCCTATCCAGTCCATCAAACAGCTAAAAATGATGATATTACTAATTCGCTACTAGTATACTCTTAAATAAACTAAAATATTATATATTATTATATTGCCTGTAGTGAAATGCTGTTCTGCTGCTGCTGCTTCTTTGAATTAGTCAGTCAGAAGTTCCTGAGGTCATCTGACGCTTTTCTAATCAATTAGGTGACTATTCATTGCTACCCTATTTGCTTCTGTGCATGGTATTGACATGTCCTTAACAGACTTTCTCCAATGAGTAAAACCATAGGTGTAATTTACAAGGTGGACATGTCCCCTCACTTTTTAATCTGAGGACATGTCCCCATCACATTGCAAGAGTACTAAAACTTTTATTTCATGATAATTTATTGGTATAATCACTAGTCAGTATACAAGTCAATGGGAAGCAAAATTGGATCAGATCCGGGATCACCGGAGCTGGATCATGAGATGATATTTTACTACAAGGATCTGGATCAGGCTTCACTGATCCGTAATGTTGATCCGATCCTGGAGCTGCACACACCCTTAACTAGGGAACTGACCAATGAGAAGTGACCATAGGTGGTGCATAGTTTAAAGGCTCCGGCTGACAAATTTGAGAGAGCCTGAGATAAACAGAAATGTTGGTGAAAAATGGCAAAAACATGGACAACGATAAAGGAGGATGCACTACGTTGCTGTTTCCAAAACACAGGAAAATGGTTTAAGTTTGTAATTCACCATAGATCGTGTTTTTTACTAATGTTATCACACTGATGTCTCTGTCTACTTAAAGATTAACTTTCCATTTTATATTGAAACAGTAAACTTAAAACAGCTAAATTAACTTTGTGCCTTGTTCCAATAAATATAGACATCAATAAAAATTAAATACATACCAATAACTTTTTACACAATTATAAAATATTTAGCATGCTTAAATACATCGCACAGACTCTAGCATCTCTATTTATCAATGTTCCAAAAACTCACTCTCGGTCAAATTTTACTCAACATTTTTAAACTAATAAATAAACAATTACCATAACAAACATTATCATATTCATCATAGTAAAGCTGAGTTCTTACTTGTAAGCAAGAACATGTATAAAGTTTGAAACTCATTGTCTGAAGCTTGGTAACATTAACGTTGATGTACTGTGGTTTGAGGTTCAAACGAAATCTGCATATTTTAAGTGGATGGAAGTTGAAAATACTTTTTTAAAAACACCCTTTCCTTATGCCAATAAAGCACTAGCATCATTTTAATAGCAAAACTGTATTTATATTAAGTATTTTAATTGTGGGGAAACCTCAACTTTTCTAGTAATATATTTCAAGGGCAATTCTCATCCCTCTCATTAAATCTGCATTATGCTACACTTGCTCTAGCGCTCAACGCTGCTTCAAGGGCTGGTTGTAAAGGATCTATCTGATCCTGGATCCAGATCTCTGATCTGAGCGGAGCTTACGCACTCTTCAAAGACTAAAGTCCTAGCTTCGTAACTCCATGACTCAGAAGTGACTGAATAGTATAGCTGTCTGCCACACTCATCACTCATGACAACAGTGCCAACAAGGTATTGGTTTGAATGATTTGCCGCAGGAATGTCTTCGGATCTTTTAATTCGACATACAATGGATGCAATGTTCTGTTATACTTGTTTGTATTATATTTTATTATTTCCGATAGAATAATCTTCATGCATGCCCCCCCCCCCCCCCCCCCACACACGCACACACACACACGCTTTTGAAATCAAAGTTACACCACTGAGTGAAACACAGAAATACTATGTGACAAAAGAATGTGAAAGAAAGATAGCAACAACTGTTTTCCAGGATGGTATGAATTGCTGAAATTCACTCTCATAAACATGTTTGGCTTCCATGCTTCATGTAGAGCTACATCGTTTATTAGGTATCCACACTTTTACAAGACTTTACTATCTTGGCTGTCCACACCTCTTGGACGTCTCTCTGGACAAATAAGGAACCTGGATTGTTGTGTGAACTCCCAATTGCAGACCCTGAGATAGTCAGTGCACAAAGAATTGGACTAAAACCAAGCTACACATCTGACTTAGCTTTAAGAAAACACCTAGTCTTTGTTTCTTGTAGTATTATTAGGTACATTATCCTACCATAGGGTTTTTTATAGGAGACACAGAACAAAGTTCTGTTAGGACTTGCATGATACAATACACTCTCTGCTTCCCTATCAGCCGAAAGGACTGGTGAAGTAAACACAGGGCACGTTTCTCTCATTTAAAGTAATACAGCCTTTTTAATAAAGTCATTACATGCACATAAGCATATATCATTGTACATGGGCAAAACATCAAAACAGTACTGTTAAGATGGCAACTAATATTATACAGTTTGTAATCAGCTTTTACGTGCTGATTGGGAACAGGAACTGCCCTTGACGAATAGCACTAAGTGATAATAAAGCTACCTTTTAAAAGCAGTATAATTCATCTACACTATGTACAGAAAATAGATCTAACTAACTAACAAAAAATATATATTATGGCTGACAAAGAGCTATTTTATTCAAACACACTAGAAGAGCAAGTGGAAAAAATAAGACAAACCGTCTTTGATTAAGGAAGCCATGAAATGCATCTCTTGAGCAAATAGAAGGAACAATGAACAAAATCTAGCTAGTGCTGAAAAGGAACTGATAAAAGACTGTAAATAAAATTTAAAAAGTGCCAACTTTTTAAAATATAAAAGTGTAAGATTGTATTCTTTCTCTACATATCAGGGAGACCTGGATAACTGTCAGGTATGCAAAACTTGGATCAAACGACAAAGTAATATAATTCGAGGTCTCTTAAAAACTGTTAGGCCAAGTGAAATTATTCAAATTTGTAAAATTTGTATAGAGTCATAATTCTTCATATCAACTTATCATTTGCCTGAAAACGATGCATCCCTTTTGCCCCTGCCACCATTCAATGAAGTAATCATTTTGCTCCAGCTAATTCACATTACAGTGTTCACGTGACTGGACTAATTAGAATGTTTAGGTCAAAAGTGCTTGTTTGTAAAAACTTTGACCGCTAAGAGGATTCTGAGTTTGCAAAACATTGAAAGAATATATAGCTAGTGAGTGTGCTGCTGAGAGCAAAACTGAATGGATCCCACACCGGGTGGCTCTGGCAGACTTCCTTGACCCACAAGGAAAGAGAGCAAGTCTGGAAAAGCTGAATGTCTGATACCAATATTTTTTGATGTTCTTCAAAAACTTATATTCCAACAACTTTCACTTCACTGATTCTCAGAAAACATTTCTGTGCTTCGATTTTAGACATTCTTTACATTTGAATCCAGGGCTTTAAGCACAGACCCACTAAGGATCAAATCAATTGTAAGTACAGGAACATTTAAATTACTTAAATCAATAAAAAAACAATTAAAAAAAAACCTGTTATTCCTATCTCATTTACTCTTACAATTAGACTCAGTTTACATGTAAAACCTAAATAACATAAAAGTACTGTATGGTACCTATGAATAATGTTTGTATCGACATATAAGATGCTTACCTTCACTACAAATATTTTGCACAAAAAAAAACTTTCTGTTCTGATTTCACTTTTGCTCAATTGTCATTCTAACAGCTGTGGAATGGTGCACTAAAATGTTCAGTAACAAAATGCATTACAAAACTCTACAGTATAGTAACAATGGAACATGTTATAGGAATTTGGGAACCAACTGTATACCTCTTTATCTCAAGAATATGTTCATGAATGAAATTTTTTTTGCTCATAAAAGCATTGTAGACCATTGTTGGCTTCTTCATCTACTATCCAGAAAAATCCAAACAGATTTTGAAAAAAGTATTTAACAACTTACAAGTTGAAGCTTTCTGAATACCCTTCAAAAAGTTTACCATGCTAAAAGCATGTCAAAATGTATAGTGAAAGAATGGTAACGCATAGGTAAGCATGTAACCCAGAGAGGTATGGTAAAACATATTAGAAAAACATGGCAAACCTACATGTGCAAATTTATCATGATAAACTTTTATGAGGGAAAAGCCTGATATATTTTATTGGAACAAACACAATGTGGATTCCCATGGAAAAAAAAAAAGTTAAAATGTGGTGAGCTGTCTATTAAAAAACGACATTCTGTTGACAATGTGCCCTGATGAAGAATCTTATCATCTTAAAATTCAATCATGTTTTTGGCCACCTGTTTCTAAGAGCAAGTCTCTGCTCTAAATCTCCAATATGGATTAAATTCCCCTGTGTATTACGCATAGCAGTGTGGTATGACAGAGATAGAGAGATCAGAACCAACTCCTTCAAAAACTATGAGAAGAACATTGACCACACAGCTTTTACATTTTGACACTTCAAATATTTCATTGAAGAAAAAGGGGGGGGGGGGAAATGCCTCAGATCATCTCCAATGTTCTTTGCAGTCTCAAGACTATGTGATAGAAAGATACCAGAAAGTCTGCAGCATGTGACCCCAGCCTGTCAATAAACCACTTTCCTTGCTTATTTTTCAATAAGTGCTCCTCAAGTGTTCAAGGGTCAAGTTCAGTCTCACACAGGACAAGCGATAATATTAGTCATTTACCACAGTTTGAATGCTGTCATTCAATGTAACTCTTTCTTTAAAAACATTTTAAACAAGCAGTGACCCTTACCGAAGCCTATTCACTATTACTTGTTACCAATTCACTTGAGTTTTGCAGCAGTTTAAAGCTATACCAATCATTGTGAATCTTAAATTATAAAGTAATTACTTTTTACTGCTTTACATAGTCTCTTGTATCTTTGCAATGAAGCTTTCAAATATGAATGAGTTATGGATCAGTAACACTTGACCATTCTGATATGGAATTCAGTAAGAATTTCTTCAGACTGCTGGAAGAGTACACATCAGGATAATGCTTTTTTTTCCTATGAAACAAAAGAACTGATGAACTTTAACTTATTTATCTTTCTTTTTTATTATTTTGATACACTGCAGTTCACAAGTATCAAGGTTTTATGCAAAGATGAAAGCCCAGTTCGTTCATACCCTACATTCCTTTGTGTTAAAGTAATGATCTGAAATAATAAGGTCATCTGCAATGTAAAAGGAATTCAATAATGTTCATCAGGAGATAAAATGTAAAAAGTTTTGGCTGTGGAACTTCACAGCTTAATAAGGAAGGGTTATGCCCCATAGAGTTCGGTGTGTCACTGAATCCCCCCCATTGTCTTAGGTGTACAAAGATGCATTGTTTCAGCATGGCTACTGAAATATGTTGTTCCTCTTTGCTAGTTTTAGGTGTATGTTCTTTCGGTGACTACATCAAGTGCGATAAAACCTATTAGAAAGCCATCCTCTTTCAGGGGGTGTCATTACCCTAGCTCCAGTGCGGATTGTTTCACTTCTTATCAACTGCAAACACTTGCTAACACAGTATTAATGAATGCAATTAATGACTCTCAACTTTTACTTAAAAAAGAAACAATTTGATTCCAAAGCAAAAAAATAAAGGCAGAAGGGAAGTGTAATAGGGCATTATAACAGCATTAGTAATCAGTCTGGCGTACAAGTGGGCCTTAAATACTCTTATTAAAGTGGATAGGGCTGGGGGCAGCTTTGAATTATAAACTTTTTCTTTGTTCAGAATCCTGTTTCCCTTAGCACCTCATATTTATACTATATCTTTGTGTATGCATGCTGTTAACAGTATTTACCTTGGGCTGCATTTATTTAGATCTCTAACGGGAATCCTGGCAAATTGATCTTTTGTCTCAGTGAATATAAACGATATTACAAAGTTATCTCTTTTAACAATAATACTGTACTGTCTAGGACAGGGGTGTCAAACTCCAGTCCTCGAGGGCCGCAGGGTCTTCTGGTTTTCATTCCAACTCTCAATTAACATAACTGATCTAATTATTTGTTGAATTTGACATATTTATTATTTTTCAATGTCTTTTACGGTTGATGGTTTTAAAAATGCACTTTATTCAGGTACACTACGTGTGAAACATTTTGAGAAGAGAAGTGTTAAATGTGTCCAGTTAATCAAATAATTAGACCAATTAAGTAATTGAGAGCTCGGGTGGAACAAAAGCCAGAAGACAGTGGTTAAAGTGGGGTGGTATGCATACCGGTAAAAAAAAAAAAAACATAATAAAAAAATTATATAAAGTCTTACTATTGATGCAAAATGCGGATCTTGTTTTCCATCAACAGAATTACCTGAATCAACTTAGTTGACAACTTGAGTTATCATGGGTTGATCGCAGGAATTCCCTCCACTCACTTATAAATAATCACTGAGGTTGACATTCGCTCTAGCGTATCAGCTTTGTTTAATTGTTCTATTCTTGTTTGAAATGGTGTAAGTAAAATTCATCTCGCTTTTAGTAAACAATGAGCTGAGAAATGCCACAAACTGGAATGTGAACTAGTACGGTGTGGTTGAATGAAATTAGATCAAATTGGCTACCTCTGCTTTTATTTTATTAATTATTACAGTATACTGGCTTTGTCTGCCGTGTGTAACAAAAAAAAACAAACATTTGCATACCGCCACAAAATCACCCTGTTTTATCAAGATCGCAACATGGCTGCATTGTAAAGAAAAGTGCACGGATTAGCCTGCTGCAGGATAGCGGAGAATATCGTGTTCTTACAGACAAGTGAATAGGTAAGTGAAAAAAAAAAAAAAAAAAAACATTCAGACATTTTTATATTACTGTGGTGTTTGTAAAGCTGTTCTGGAAAAATCTATCAAATCCTGTTTCAATCACAGCATGTTAAACTGCCCCCAGCATTAAGTCCAGTTAACTGTAATATGCTGCAGTACAAAAGCCTAGTTGTAGAGTATGCAGGTGCACATGGAGAGAACAGGACAAATCTTTAGCCTTTTAACTGTCAGATAATACTTAATTATTGTGTCTGGATTTTGCTTGTGGATACAGAATTGGATAAGTTGTTTACTTGGTTTTGTCCATTTTGATAAATCTCTGAGTGTTGTTTATTGGTATTTTTTGTTTTTACACATGTGTAGGTGCTTTGTTGATTAGTACAAAGCGGTACTGTATTTCAACTCCCCCCCCTGTCTTTACAATGTCACATGATCCCTACAGATGTCTGTGACAGTACACCCCCCCCAACCACCCCCCCCCGCCCCATGCATACCGGCACTTTAAACGCTGACTGTGGCCCTCCAGGAACTGAGTTTGACACCCTTGGTCTAGGGATACCACTAAAAGAGATACAGTGAGAGTCATTGGTCACAACCACCGCCAGACCTAAGGGAATCAGCTGTTGTTAACAAGTACATTTTAATTATTCCTTTGATAAATTGAAAGAGGTGGTAGTGTTGCTTTCATTAATTCACAAACACCCTTGGCCACAAGATGATTCAAATGAAAGGGTCATTGATAGTATTTCTTGGAAATAATAACAATTAGACTACATCATAACAATCTCTATAGTCTACAACATAACCTCTCCTGGTCTTTGTTTAAACCCTTTGAAAATTGTTAATTGAACCAATTAAACCTCTATAAGCCAGCCCCTGAAGTAGTTAATTATATAATTGTGCCTGTTAAACCTGGAGTGGAATGGCCCTCCAGGAACGTGATTGGACGCCCCTGAAACATACTAAGACATTGCAAAGACATACAGTACAGGATCTGTGTGGTCTTAGTGGAGCATTTATTCAACGCAGCAGGTAATGCTGCTTGGTAATGGAACACAGTGACAGCTAAGGATACCCAGGAGAGGGCACTTAATCAAAGACAAAGTCAATTATCTAGCATGAGTACCTGCTGCAGAGGATGTTATTGCTGTTATAAGCAGAAAAAACCAAAAACACTTAATGTGTTTTTACAGATCTGTTTGCTGTTTCTAAGCCAGACTTTCAAGATTTTTTACAAATCTAAATGACTGAGATAATCTGTAAGGGTTAATTATTATTATTGCTCATCTATCAATCAGACCCCAGCTAGTAAACATTACTTGAACTGATACAAACATCCATACCTCACTATTTCAAAGTCTGAGGAACCAAACTGGTGCTCAGGTGAGTTCAGATCTTTTTTTTTTTTTTTTTTTTAAAATTAAAGTTCTTATCACTTTTTTATGAAATTAAATGAAAAATTCTGTGTAAACACTTTTTTTTTTTGTTTACCAGGGATGTACTACCCTGTCAAGGTACAACCCTATCCCTGGTGCTGTGGTACCTTGACAATTGACATAGCTGCAGAACAAAGTTATTGATAGTCGTTTTCTTATATTTTTAAACTTGTAAGTCTCCTATGTGTAACTAAAGGTTACCAGAGTTCCACTTTCTCTAATAGTCTGTTTCCATGACAATAGGATTAAATGTCATGTAAATATGTAATTTTACAAAATCCTTATTCTATTTATTTACATATTTTTATTAACTGAATAAAAAATAAATACGGTTCTAAAAGAAAAACTTATAACTACAAAGTTCAATTTTAATGTCACCCAACAAGTACACACCAAGACCTTTAAAACACAATGCCGTTGCCATAGAAAACGGCCTGATATAAATCCCAAGGACCAGAGGCCTGAAAAAAATTAAACTTGAATAACGACAAAGGTAAGTTGTTACTTATGTTTGGATGAAAGACAAAATAAAATTAATTCTCAGTTATTGTGCATTATGCTATTGAACCCTTTCATGGATTTATGTTGTCCTGTCAAAATGTGTTACATTTACTAAAATAAAAAATAATAATAAATGCTTTTAAAACAACCAAATTCCCATTGGGCTTTTTTGGTTTTGTTTTTGTAGATTGTATTGACTTTATAACTATTACTATCTATCTCTCTATCTATATCTATATATATATATATATATATATATATATATATATATATATATATATATATATATATATATATATATATCATCATATAGAATGAACTCATTTTGCTTCATAAAGTCGAATGAAACCTGTTGAATAATGTTACATTAACATATTGAATTACATACCGCTTTGTAGTTTTCCATATACTTAACGATATGATTTTGTCAAATTCAATAAGGTTAAATAATTATCTAAATTATTTTCAATGTTTTTTTAATTTTTAATAAAAGTACATTTTAATTTTTTTAAAATTCTAGGTGATGCATAAACTTTTGGTCATATATATATGCATGTATACTATATAGATATCATATATATATATATATATATATATATATATATATATATATATCACTCCTATATATATATATATATATATATATCTCCTATATATATATATATATAATCAATATAGATAATCTAACTCTATCCTGTTTCTTGTGTCAGTTCTATATCTCCTATAAAAACACAGGCTGGCATTTACTGTAATTAAACAAAGCATGCTAACATTCCAGTATCAACACCAGTCTTTGCATAACGCAAGTGCTGCCCTTTCACCTTTGAGATCTGGTACCTGCTGCCAACATAATCTAATTTATACTCTCCTAAATTATTATTAAAGGAGTCAAACCAACAAACCGCTTACTGTGTGGTAAAAACAAGAGCATAAACTCTTTTAACAAACAATTACATACTTTAACTTGTTGTGCTGTATTTACACAAAGAGAGCATTATTTAGGCATACAAACAATGAATAGAAACCCAAACCTCACTCCAGCGTGCACTAAATCCTTTACTTTCCCTACTCTTGACTAACCCGTTTTAGTACAGTAATTAGCCCTTTAGTTTTGCTGTTTTACAATATGCACAGCACACTGAAGCTTGTATTTATTGCGGAAGATTGTCTAACACATTCCTGTATAGATGTTCTGTGTATATGATTACTTTGCTATGTACTGTATATATGATTGTAGATAGAAGTAGAAAAGTAGGACAAATTGTTGTCAGGTGCACTTTGATGATCATTTGCCAATAATACCGTGTAACAATTTTTTTTTGTTACTTTTTTTTTTTTTTTTGTTCCTGGGTAAATACAGTATAATCGTAAATCTTGAAAAACTACTCACTTCTAAATCTTTTATAGTCATTTTTGTATTACTTTAGTATAAATACATGTTAATTTGGATTCATATGTTGTTTTTTTCTGACTTTATGTGAACGAAAAGATACACATTTGCCCGTTTTCCCATTGGAAATAGTGATATTTTGAAATATCACTGTTCTGGTCACAAAAACAAAGTTTGTGGGGAATAATAGCCATTTCCTATACTTTTGAGGCATAAGCAATTAGGAAATAACACTTACTACCCAGGAACAAAAATTGTGTTACATAGTGTAATTAACAAATGGTTGAACTACAAGTAATTTGTATTTTACTGTCTTATCTGTTATACAGTAAACTACTCACTAATAATCTGGTCAGTTAAACTGATTAAAAATGTCCCTAGAATTGTTACTTTTTAAATACAGTAACTGCTTTGTAGTCATTCCTTAAACAAACATGTAATACTGCATTTAAAAAGGATCAACAAGGTAAGACACTTATTGAAATAAAATAAACACTTACCACTAAGTTTCTATAGTCAGACGTGGATTCACAGGGCTTCTGACACCATTTACTGAGCAAAGCTGAGACTTTTGGGATCACACAATTGCATCTTCTTATTTTATCAAGGTTAAATTTGACAAGGAGTGTCCAGCAACTCCCTTAAATGCTACTTACAGCAGGAGACCTCACAAACCTTTTAGACAGAGCCGCTTCTAGTTCTCGCACTCACCCAAGCAATGCAGAAAAAAAGGGGCTTGGGGGAAAAGCTGGTAATTACTTTTAGTTGAGCTAAAATACCTGACTCTCACTGACATAAGCTGCACATTCCACTCTGCTGAAAATTAGTTTTTAAGGCACACTGGCAGAGAAGGGAACAACTAATAAGCTTGCCTTTTAAAACCTGATGTATTACTCTCCTCAAAATCTGAATGAAGGATACACATCTGCCCGGTTATAATAAAGAAAAAGCAACAACTATAACAACAAACAAAACTAAAAAACAAACAAAAAAAGCAGTCAGGTTAAAGTAACCCAAACTGTAATTGTAAATGTATGTGTGGGAAATCTTGTTTAGTCTCCTCTCTGTCCTTCTACTTCCTTGTGTTTGCCTCACAAGGTTGCCTCTTTGTAAACTCCCTGCCCCTAAACTCACCAAACCAGAATTTTACTCCCAGCACCAGCAACTTCCCATAATTCTAAATTGAAATGTTATCCTGTTCTCTGAGATTTGCCTGGCGCTGGGCCAGTCCAGCATTCCTGTTGTTTAAAGACTGCAGATACCTTTTTGCTGTAATACACAGAGATTTAAAAGTGAAGGATGAAGGAAACACTGCATGCTGGGACAAATGAAAGAAAGAAAGAAAGAAAGAAAGAAAGAAAGAAAGAAAGAAAGAGAATAATCTTAATATCAGCTAATCTACACAGCACCTTTCTATAACAGAAGCACCTGCTTGCTTGCTTGAGGAGGAATCAATGACACATTTTTTTTTTTAAACAGAAGGAAGGCAAAATATTCCTTCAAGTTAAGAAAATAGCATGAATAATATAATAGTACTGGCAGGTTCTGAAGTATCAGGTTAAACCTGGCA
The DNA here is from genome assembly GCF_017654505.1 of Polyodon spathula. NCBI lineage: Eukaryota > Metazoa > Chordata > Actinopteri > Acipenseriformes > Polyodontidae > Polyodon > Polyodon spathula. Next base: position 90,208,685 of record NC_054534.1, read on the forward strand.
CTGAACAGTCCCTAGATTAGGAAAGCAGGAAGAAAAAAGCACTTAAATCCTCTCTCACCTGATGCAGACAGGGTCTCAGCATGCAAAAGGTGGGTCGCTATTGGCAACACCCGACCTTTCTGTCTAAGGCACTCATGACATCACATCAGCAGTGTAGCTAACCCAGGAGTCCCAGATGGGTTTGGATCGCACTCTTAACCTTGTGTTTCAGCAGGATTCTGAAAAAAACACAGAAGTGGCCAATCATTTTCTGTTTAACAGGAGCCCAGTGCTGGAGTCTAAAACAAAAAACACAACTTGTCTTTCAGTCTCTCCAGGACTCAATAACCCAACACAGATTTCCTAGAAACTGGCTTGAGCATTCCATTCAATACCTGAATGTCAAGTCCAGGGCATGTAAAGTGAAAGCCAACAGACGGAAAGCTAAAGTCTATCTAGACTAGTTTTCATGGTAGTGTTCAAAACCCTTTGAAACAGGAAGCTGCCTAATTCCTATTTGTGGTGTCATGCAACAGAAAATATTATTTTTCTTCTACATTTAACCCTTAAGAGGGATGATGTCAGGTAGAAGTACAGTTATGCAATTGTAGCTGTAACTGCTGCTCCCAATACCAAATCATATACCTTATTATTGAACAACAGGGAGGTTGCAGCTTAAAGACTATTGCAGCAACTTCTGGTTTAGCAGTGAAAAAAGGGTAATTGGATCTCATATTTACTGTAAAGTGGAAAATTTCTGGAGATTCCTGAACCAGAAAAGCCAGCTCCTGCACCTGGACTACCTGGCCAGCTGAAAAACCTGAATGACCTGCTCAGTCCACCAGTCCATTACAAACATTTCAGTTAGGACAGTCAACTTTCCAATCCCATTTCCCCTGTTAAAATGAGATCAACAAGTCTGACCTTATTTATTTATTTGTATTTTGCTTACCTGCAAGTACGGTATCACTTAATAGATTCAGTATTACCATGAGTAGGCAATTCTAGAGACAGACAGGTCATGCTGATGTTCTTTGTAAAACTGAGAAGTAGTCTCTTGAAGTAGTAGTGTTTTGGAAAATCAACTTTGCATTTCAAGAATGGGTGAAAAAATATTTTGGCATGCAATATTTACTCTGGGATAACATGAAAAAGAAATTAACTACACACAGTGTAATGAAGGAATTGCGGCTTAGTGTATCATTAGGTAACTCCAGTCTAGGAACAACATTCATGTAATCTACGTAGCCCCGTGGGTTTAACAGAGGCTTTTTACACACTATTTACACTTTAGAGAGCCTATTAGGAGAGAGATGCAGAGATCAAATGTTTAGTTTGCCAGCAAATCAGGAGAGTGATCTAGGCTGGGGAAGGTGGGGTAAAAAGGAGGAAGGAGAGACACTAATGGCGGATGGTATGCTGGTGATAGCTACACTTGTGATATCCCAAAGAAATTTCCATTATTATGAAAGCGTATTATTGTTTGCAAATATAACCTACACGGTCATTAGCCAAAGCAATTGTAACTCACCTGTAGACGTGTTTTTCTCTGATCGAGAAACAAGAAAGCAAAAGACTCCTCTCTGTAGTCGACAAGTTTATTTGTTGGGTGTCCTCTTTTAAATGAACAAGAAAGAAAAACCTGTGCCACAAGTGTATCTTCAGCCAGCTATCGGATAGTGCTTAGAGTGACTGGCAAGCTCTAAGTTCTTCCGAATTGAAGCTTTCACCCCATCTGAGGGAGGGATAGACAGGCTGCCGAGAGCCCTTTATTCCACAGCGTTTCACTGCTCGTGGATCTGAATTCTGAAAAAATAAAAAAATTAATTTTGGTTTTACAAGCTTGTAGACTACCTGCTGCTCCTGCCTCCACCAGTAGAGGGAGATTACCTGCTGCTCCCACCTCGACTGCCAGTGGGCAATCGACCATGCCGACCTCAGCAGCCACTGCATGAGCTGCTGAGGGAGAGGGTGAAAGCCAATGGCTCAGCTGTCACCTCCCATCGGTCCGTCGCTGCTGTTCGTCACCGCCCGGGGGTGCCTGCATGTCACCGCCCGGAGATGCCTGCTCTTCATTGCCTGGAGATTTGTTGTTACTACAAGCAGCAGTTTCGCAGCAGGGTGTTCTATTGCAGAGCCCAAGGGGGGGGGGGGGGGGGGGGGGGGGGGGGGGAGGCTACCGGCTACAGAGGGGGGGGGGGGGGCGGTGAAAAGATCTCCATAACAGTTTCACTGCCAGAGTCTAGCAGTGCCTCCTTTGTTTGTGTCCATGTTATCTCTGTGGTGCAGGGGCTATCTGTATTGCTCAGATATGCCCTTTTTTCGGCTTCATTCGGCTCCTATTAGACTCACTCAGCCATTGAAAGGTTTCCTCACCTTTTTCTGGAGAAAAAACAACTAGAGACCTGTGGTTTACGTCTTTTTGATGATGTCGGACAAGGTCCGACATTGGACTGGAAAGAGAAAATTGTAATGTCAGACCTGGTCTGACATAGGACTGCAAAGGGTTAAAATGTTAATTACTCTTCCATTGTAAATCATATGTGTATGTCTGTTTTTGACTTTTCCTATAAATCGTTCTACCTAGAACTGCCACGTGGGTCAATGAGACCCATGCATTACAATACGTGTCTTTTTTTTAATATAATGTAAGACATTCTATTTTTTTGTAAATGCAGCAAACGAGACACGCCCCCTCCTCCTAGCACACATGTTTTTTATTTTTTTTATTTTAATCCTTTGTTTGTAGACTGACTGACTACGAGACAGAGATTGCTATGATTGTGGATTTGTACAATTGCACCAAGATGCCAACTCAGTGAAAGCCTAGTTTCTTTATTTCTCAATGTATCTGGGAGACATCAATCCTTAGTTTTGTTCCAGAAATGCAACTGGGAATATATCAGAAGGAAATAGTTGATCATGAAAGTAGTAATTTTTATTGGAATATGGCAAGCTGCACTCAGATGCATACAGCAAACTGAAATAGTGGGTAGGATAACAACTTATGTGCCTAATATGAACATATGTTATATATTCTTTTTTTATATATTACTTTTAGAAAAAAAAACATATATTACTGTAAAATTAATAGAAATGCATATATTATGATACAAAATGGTTGTAATGCATGAAGATTCTGTTTCTGTTTGTGAGTGTATATTGCATTAGTTGTTTATTAAATACACTGTTCAATATCATATATTTTTTAAGTATTATTTTTTTTATTTCAATAACAATTGGTTGAAATATTGGTATATGTAATTTTTTTTTTTGTTATATTTCACAAGACTTACTAAATTATACACATTTGTAATTCTGAAACCACTACCTCTGTCAGACCCATGTTAGACATTTAATGAGAAAGCCCAATCACACTTGCACCAACAGCCCAAATAGGTGTACCAAAATCTCATAGAATCCAAACAAACCAAAAAAATTAATCAGACTTTACGCTTGCACAAAATGTATTTCCATGCTGTTTACCATATGGGCAAATATGAGAACTTAGGCAGCCCATAAATCAAGTCAGAATAGGGTCCTAGAATTCCACCTATTTGGGCTGATGGTGCAATTATTATATTCTGTATAATAACAGAATGTATTATTTTCACTTAATGCTATTACCTTTATTATACCATCAGGCATTTTATTGAATGCTTTAATGATTTTTGCCACCCCAATACCAGTGAGTTGCATTATTACTCATGCTCATATGTATCAAATATATTCTTATCCCAGGCATTTCATGTATGCCTTCTTGGCAATCAAGTCTTCCACTTATATAGTTCAATATTTAATTCTTGTTTAATCATTTTTATAAAGTTAGTCTTTACACCAATTCCGGAATCAGAAAAAAAGTTGCCTACCGGTAAGCTGCAATTGCTTTATTACAGCAAAGTATTCTTTCTTGCACATGCAGCATACACTACAACCGTTAAGCATACATTATCTGACATTTTTACAAATTAATTTATCCTCTTCCCTTCTCTACAGGTTAAATAAAAGTAGTACATTTTTCCATTAACAGTGGCTCTTTTGCATGCTGTAACAAAGGTAACTTCTAATTCAAATGCATGCCATTAATCACTAGCAATATGCTGTACAATGTCAATTTATAAATCTGTCTTTATGTTTTTGTTCCTTTCTTCTGGGTGATGTACGTTTCATTCCCCCTCTCACGTGACACTGGCACATCAACAATGCTGTTCAGCCCATCTGCTTAATGGGCTGAAGCCGGGCTGTGCTCGCTCAGAAATGTGAGCACCCAAATCCCCATGCACATGCGCAGTAGCAGCCAGCTGTCAGACAGGACTGACTATGATTGGCTTAAAAATGTTTGGCTGGAGCGCAGCCGGTTAGCGAACATGGTGATCAGGCGATCAGCCCGCATGTGCCAAGACAGCAAAGGCTATAAAAATGAGCAGCAGGACTTCAGCTTTTCCCAGTCTTGCACAGTGTGTTACTTTGCAGAAAGACAGAAAACGTTTAAGCTGTTTAAATGTTAAAATAAAATTCATAAGTGTAATTATCTTTGTCTAGCTTTGTCTTACTTTAAATTAATGTTGTTTGTCTTATTTGTTCAACTTTGTTCTTTTCACAGTTTTAATCTGCTTTTATTTGGGGCTGTCTGTCTCTTTCTCCCGAGGCTGCAGCCCATCAGCAGTGCTTTAACTTAAGCTCAGTAATACCTTGCTGTGTTAGGCAATGTTTTTTTTTTGTTAATTTAACAAACACTACTGCCTGTTTAGGGTAATCGGCTATTAAATATACCATACAGTATAAGTGTATTATTTATGTAATATTTTATAGTATTATTTTTTAAGTCTTATTGTTAGCCATGTCAGGCTGGACAGTACTTCTACCACCCCCTGGACCCCACCTGCTCACCTGCATTTGAGATGTGAACAGATATATTGGCCACCAGCAACCACTGGGAAATACATAAACATAATGTTTTTGTGTAAAAGAGAAAAGATAAAAAACACATGATCTTAAATCAAATGAACTAAACTGGAGCACAACCTCGTAAATGCATCATAGCTTTACACTTAATAAAAGTGCAAATGCAATGAAAGTGAAACATAAGGTTTTTGTTTTGCAAAACAAATAATACAAATTTTACTATTTAAGAACACAGTATATATACAATTCTGGCAATATCAGATTGGCAGATTTTACTTGAATTGAAGTCAAAGTAGATGCTATTGTCAGAGGTGAAAGTAACTTTAATTTCTTACCTGTGTAGTGGTACACAGCACACTGCGCTTGCTCACGCATGCCTAAATAACATCCACTAAGAAGCAGGGAAGCACCTATTCAAATATGGTACATTATGCCATTTTCAGTTTTTTAAATTGAATTTATCATATTTCCCACCATTAAGAAAATAGTATACAAATATTTATCATATGCAATACATTGGGTCTTGTACATTTTTTTTTTTACTTCTGCAACTTTGCGGTGGACTTGTGAATTGTTTTTTTCTTTATAGAGAAATTAATTGTCGTTGCCAGTTTAAGTTTACAAAAAAAATGTATAATTAATGGTAACTGTACCTCCTTAAACAATACACCCATCAGATCGCAACTGATTGCATCTATACCAAAATATGACATCGTACCACTTTCTGCTATTACATGAGTCAAGTTGTAGTACCCATACCACATTTTGATGATGTTCCACTTTCTAACAGTACACCAGCTCTATAGTCCAGATCACGGCTTCTATCAAAGTGAAAAACAACATCCACAAACTTGAACTTAAAGCTTATCTATAAACTCCAGGTACATTCAAACAGTGTTCCAATTTCAAAAGAAAAGAAGATAGTGACAGACAAGTTGAAAAAGGCATGCAAATAGAATAATCTAGCTAGAAAAATAAATCTTTTTTTTTTGTATATTTCTTTTTGTTCCCCCACTACTACCACTAGTTGAATGAAAAGTGATTTGAGTTTGTTGCAAGGACTCGGACTTAGACTCGAGACTCGAAGTCAAGACTCGTGACTCAGACTCGTGACTCGAATGATAGTGACTCAGACTCGAGGTTTGAGGAGGTTTTAAAAGTCTGTAATATAAAACAAATATTCTTTAATTTAATCATGTTGGAAACATCATGCATATTAGCAAAACACACACAAGAAAAATCAATACTTTGATTCTATTTAAACTTTTACAATATTTTTAGGAATATGAATTACATTCTATTAGATGTCTTTTCAATAAAACTATTCAATCCAGTCTATTCTTGAAGGATCCGATAGTCTCAGCTTCAACAACTCTGTCCTGCAGCCTGTTCCAATGGTTCATCACCCATTCCGTGAAGAAATCTCCTTCTACCCTCGGTTCTGAATATGCCCTTCAGCTTCCACCTGTGGCCCCTGGTTTTACTCTCTGTGACCTGTGAAAAACAATTCTCAGCAGTTACTTTGTTAAACCCCTTGATCATTTTTTTTTAATGCCTCTTAAGTCACCTCTGGCTTTTCTCCTTTTTAGGTTATACAGATTCAGCTCTTTTTGTCTATTTTCATATGACATATTGTGGAAAAGTGGTAAGTAATGCACAGGTGTACAGGTGATGCAGTGCTCAATCCAACGACAAACAACAAAGTACTGGTGAAATGATGATATTTATTTATAATCCAAATGTCACTTGACAACAGCAATAGTAAAGGAGGAGTGGCAATACACAACAATGAGTATTGCTCAGTGAAATAACCACGGGGTTCAGTCTCGAAATAATAAACACAGTATAAACACACACAGAACACAAACAAGATCACAAGTCCAGACTGAGGGCTGAAGTGCAAGTGATGAAATAGAATTTATTAGTGAACACGAGAGCAGTGAGTTCTGGGTTGAGTGCTGGACTCAAGTGACAGATCTCGGATTGTGTTAGCCGTCTATCAAGAACAAACAGATTGGCAAACAAACAAAACACGATAACACTCACGATTATTAATTACATCTGTTTTCCCATGGGTCCTTTCAATAATCAATCAAAGGAACAGATTGTTGGGCCACTTCCCCTAAATACCCTCAGTCACGCCCTCTTTCTGTGGTGTGGCCAATCATGTATCCTCCAATCCGTGACTGACACATCGCCTAACGCATCAAGGTGATGATTTTCGGTATTGTGGCCCTGCCCCCTTCCTGGATGGCTGGCTTCCTAATGACCCTGGAATGAACTGCCAAACCATCAATCCCGGGGCACACTGCTCCAGTTATACCGTGACCTGACAGGTCGGAAGGGAGATGGTTGACTAGGATTCATTTGCTCGCTGTCACACATACCATTCAATCCTGGAATTAATCATTTTGCTCTCCTCTGTACTCTCTCCAATGCCTCAATGTCTTTACTATGAAATAATGGATAATAATAATAATAATAATAATAATAATAATAATAATAATAAATAATAATAATAATAATAATAATAATAATACTCTAAAATACTTAAAGTTAATAAACACAATGGATCAAAGAAGGAATTTGTAAAGAAACACAATTGAGATTGCAGTAAGTTGTATATGTAATTTATAACAATAAAATAATGTTGTTGAAAATATCAGTTCAACTACACTACTATTGTCCAGCTGTCTTTTGATGTACCAGACTTCAAATCTACTACTACTGGTACCACGAAAAAAAATACTATGAGTACAACTGTACAATTACTACTAATAATAATAATGATAACAATAAACCTGTTGGATATATAGGGATGTTCAACAACTCTGATCTATAGATTTTACAAGTCTAGCCTTTATTTTACAATGGAGTTGCTGGAGGTCAGGGTGGTAACCTTTTATCAAACCAAGCCCTGTTTTGTAATGAGACAGCCCATCTGTAGTATGTCCAATAGGAATGCAGGGGCGGGGTCATGTATTTATTTCCAGTCTTTTGAATCATTTCCAAGTCTGGTGTGGATTGACATTTGGCGATTTCACTCGCGTCTCTGTCCAGTGTGGATGCAGCCATAGTACTATATCATGTGATCTGGATTATTACTGTTTGTTTACTTTGCTTGAATTGCATAATATACATTTTTAACTTTTCTATCACAGTTTTATTGTATTCTAATAAAAAGCTCCATTGGGGCAATTTGAACTGCATTCATTTAGGGAATCTGTGTTGTGGATTAGTATTCAACGGTATTTCATGTAATGTCCCTTATATAATTATAATATCTAGTAAGGGTGGCATAGTCAACTGTCTTATATCCGCCTCATAGTTAGACTGGGTGTAGGGGGCACACTAAAGTAGAACTTTCTAAGCTTAATAAATGTGGTAACCTGCAGTTTATCCTGTTCTGTCCTATCTCAAACAGATACCAGTTGAAGTCGATCTGTGCCAGCAGTGGCACTGGAACAATTTTTAAAGTGGGGGTGCTGAAAGCCATTGAACAAAACTGTAACCCCTGTATAGGATGGAAGCCATGCAAAGCCAGAGGGTGTTACCGCACCCCCAGCACCCCTAGTTCCAGCACTCCTAGTTCCAGTGCCCCTGTGCTCCAGGCACCCAGGTAGAGCTAATAAAAGGGCAGATACAAATTCTTTCACAATGGTTCATTTCACTCAGCATTGTCCATATCCCCAAGACGTTATTGCTTTGCTGTTAAAATGTTAATTTGTCTAAACCTATTCAAGTCAACTCATTACTGAAGTCAATTAGGTGGTGTTTGTATTTCAAATAAGTGTCATTAGAATATATAAAACAAGTTATTTGATGTACTCTATCTCACAATTAAAAGGGATTTTAGTAGAAACTACAGTTGGGCTGTTATCAGTGGGTTGGATGGTGCTGCATTCACTATGTTTGATCAGATTTTTCTACTGTTCAAAACCCATATTACAGAGAGCTAGATACTTTTATTTTTTTCTATTTAAAAAAGTTCTGTTGATTTGTATTCTTCTATTAGTCTATTTATCGGTTTGCCATGTAAAAATAAAAATACAGCTTCTTTTTTTATTTTAAATATGCAATACTGTACAATTGGAAGTATACAGTGGTGGAAATGTTGTAACATAGCCACACATCTAGCCAATTAAATATTTTTGAAATTTGTACATACATGGGATTTTAATGTCATAAACCCTATTGGTCACTAAGTTGTTTTTTTGTTTTTAGAATGCAGCAATATGTAGGTTTTAATTAATGAAAAAAAAACACTTCTATATGTACAGGGCATGCAGTGGATATTATACTGTTATTTATTTAAATAAAGTATTACTGAAAGGATGTGTCTTACAAACTTGCTGATATTTGACAGGTATTTATTCTGGTTGTATGCACTGGACAGTATATTTGTTTTTATGCCTTACAGTGAATTTGATACAACTTAATATTGTACAACATTACTTTGTTTTTGTTGCTAAGGGGTTTTACTGCCCGCACCCAGCGCTCTTATGCATTAGCACATAAGTGGCAGAACTGCCAGAATGATATCCGAGATGATACTGAAACTGCTTTGTGGTTTCTGAAAACATTGCTTACGCCTTACAGTGAAACATTTAAGATGACATGCATCATGTTCCACCAATTACAGGTAAGGAGTTAGATATCTTTCATTTGTTCACATTTATCAAAAGAACAGTCCTTAAAAATGAAGTCTGTATGGATATTAAATATCAATATTAACAAAAGTGTTCTTGGTGTTGTTTATATTTCCTTTGTATCTGTTTGAGTCACCACACCCTTTAAAACTAAAGATTTAAAGCTAAGAATCATGTCTAAGGTACATGTGGTGTACCAGAGTATAACCAATAACCTGCTCCCCTGCAACACTCGTCCCTGGCATTTCTTACAGATGCATTTCTTTTATACACTAGAGGCAGGGTGTTGCTGGGGAACAGGCTAATTGTTACACTCTGCTGTACCTGTTGTACTGGAAAGTTATACACGATTGAAGCCAAAGGGGTGCTTTTTAAAGTAATAAAACGTCAACAGGATATAACAACTGAAAGAGAAGCTGATACAAAGTGATACCCATAACAAGTGTACATTTATTTAGGGGCCACTGAAGCCATGGAAGTGTCTATTATGTTGAGTTTACACTGTCACCTGAGCAGAATCAGGTCCAACTGATCGCGAAGATTCTTATCATATTTCACGTAGTGTTTACACTGCGGTTGTGTCCTGAACCGGCTTAGGTCCAAATGCATGCGCATACCATCTAAATTACAATATGTGTTCGGTGACATCATAACTACCACTGAAGAGATGACGAGTTTTCCCTTTCCCAAACCACAAAGATGAAGAAGAAACAATACAGTGTCATGTTCATATTGCGGGGACTCATCTCAAAAAATATATTCTTATCTTGCAGTCTATGAGAAAAATGGTTATTCGTTTAGACAGTGTTTGACACAACATAACAGTTCCTGACCCATTTATTATGTGAAGGATTTCACCTTGAGTAAGATATTACTGTAAAGACCCTTTTATATATATATATATATATATATATATATATATATATATATATATATATAGAGAGAGAGAGAGAGAGAGAGAGAGAGAGAGAGAGAGAGAGAGAGAGAGAGAGAGAGAGAGAGAGAGTACTGTGCAAAAGTTTTAGGCAGGTGTGAAAAAATGCTGTAAAGTAAGAATGCTTTAAAAAATAGACATGTTAATAGATTATATTTATCAATTAACTAAATGCAAAGTGAGTGAACAGAAGAAAAATCTAAATCAAATCCATATTTGGTGTGACCATCCTTTGCCTTCAAAACAGCATCAGTTCTTCTAGGTGCACTTGCACAAAGTCAGGGATTTTGTAGGCATATAGTCAGGTGTATGATTAAACAATTATACCAAACAGGTGTTAATGATCATCAATTCAGTATGTAGGTTGAAACACAATCATTAACTGAAACAGAAACAGCTGTGTAGGAGGAATAAAACTGGGTGAGGAACAGCCAAACTCAGCTAACAAGGTGAAGTTGCTGAAGACAGTTTACTGTCAAAAGTCATACACCATGGCAAGACTGAGCACAGCAACAAGACACAAGGTAGTTATACTGCATCAGCAAGGTCTCTCCCCAGGCAGAAATTTCAAGGCAGACAGGGGTTTCCAGATGTGCTGTCCAAGCTCTTTTGAAGAAGCACAAAGAAATGGACAACGTTGAGGACAGTAGACGCAGTGGTCGGCCAAGGAAACTTACTGCAGCAGATGAAAGACACATCATGCTTACTTCCCTTCGCAATCGGAAGATGTCCAGCAGTGCCATCCATTCAGAATTGGCAGAAAACAGTGGGACCCTGGTACACCCATCTACTGTCTGGAGAAGCCTGGTCAGAAGTGGCCTTTATGGAAGACTTGCGGCCAAAAAATCATACCTCCGATGTGGAAACAAGGCCAAGCGACTCAACTATGCACAAAAACACAGGAACTGGGGTGCAGAAAAATGGCAGAAGGTGCTCTGGACTGATGAGTCAAAATTTGAAATATTTGGCTGTAGCAGAAGGCAGTTTGTTCACCAAAGGGCTGGAGAGCGGTACACGAATGATTGTCTGCAGGCAACAGTGAAGCATGGTGGAGGTTCCTTCAAAGTTTGAGGCTGCAATTCTGCAAACGGAGTTGGGGATTTGGTCAGAATTAATGGTCAAGATAACGGCAATGGATACCTAGGTTGCATAAAGAGGAATCTTAGAAACTTGTCCCTATGGACAAGTCTGTATTAGTTTCAGAGACCAGGGGAATCAAATCTAATTTAGGGGCCAAGAATTTCTCACTTGTGAAACATAAGTTAAACATATCATAACAAAATAATAGAACAAACGATAAATTACAGACAAAAACTTGACCAGCAGACAGGTGGTTTCCAGGAAATGGCCATCAATAGCTCAGTAAGTCAGGCAGTGTAAAAGATTACCTGTAAACTTTCAATTAAAATCAATGTTGGGAACTTTATAGGACTGATTTACAAAGGTTTACCTTACAGATGAGGACTGCATAATACACAAATTATTATTAAGCTATCATGCTTTTATCACGATTAACCAATAGTTCCCTATGCCTTCAGCATGCTTGGTTATACAATCATGAGAAGAACCTTAATTAAATCTTATGAGAACAACCGGGTAAAATTCCTGCAAAATTTTTTTTTACTGAGAATAATAATTTAATTACTCCTTCCTGAAACTAAGTTGTCATGCTAGTATCATTCAATTTCAGTTGCTTTATATCTGTCAGAAAATTTGCCTTTGAATTTGTACAGGCTTAAAACTATGGCATTTTAAGTTAATGACTGTAACAGGGAGAGATCTGTGCTGACTCTGCTGGCGTGTTCACGGGCTGCAGGAAGAGGGCGGCAGTCGCACAACAGCCGCCTGTGAGTCATGGCAATGACACGGGGAGGTGGGAAAGGGTGTGTGTGGACTTTCCCCCTCTCTGAATGGCTGGGAGGCAGGTCTTGGGTGATTGTTGGTCCTATAAAATAACGCTCTGTTGTTTCCTCAGGTCTGCCCACTTAGACGTACCAAGAGTGCGGAAGCTTTGATTCAGGACCGGGAATCAGCCGGGAGAAAAGAAATTCACAGCGAGAGAGAGAGAGAGAGCGGGGAACCCTTGGGCAGACCCCGGCGTATTGTGAAAGAGCAGGCTAGATAGCCGACAGAGTAGGACGGTGATCCGGGTCGTGCGGGTAGCGGCGACCGGGATAACGCTGCCGAGTGCAGCACCTTTTATTTGTAGTTTTATTACTGTTTTATTTTCCCTTGTTCTTTTCGCCTTCTGTTTTCATTATTATTTCTTTGAGCACCTGCGAGTGCATTTGCTGTTCGTGTACCAGCTGTGGTATTTCCGTGGTGCTGTCTATCATCGTTGATAGGCAGTCCACGGTCAACTGTGCCCTCTGCCGGAGACAAATAAGAACCGGTCTAAAATAAAACTGGGCACCTGTGTGGTGTTTCCAAATACACCTGTCTGTCTCCTGGTCAGTGAATTACCCACACCCCTTCCACAGTGACATTAATTAATTAGTTGACAAATGTAATTTCTTAGGCAAGGATGTATTAGCACACACTGTAGTTTTAAGCCAAGTGAGTAGATTAGTGACACCTGCTGGAAGAGCTGCGTTTTGCTGCAATGTATGATCTCTAGGCAGGAGATTTTAAACAATGTAGCCCTGTTACTGTTCTTGTTTCAGAGGCTACCCTTGAACAATCTCAGCCAATCAAAACCATAATTTCTCCATCAATATTGCAGATTTAGATTGAATTATTTGCTACATAACAGGAACTGCATTTCAATATGAAGTTTGCTAAAGGGTACAGTGGCTCTCAAAAGTATTCACCCCCTTGGACTTTTCCACATTTTGTTGTGTTACAACATGGAATCAAAATTGATTTAATTAGGAGTTTTTGCCACTGATCAACACAAAAAAGACAATAATGTCAAAGTGAAAAATACAATCTACAGATTGTTCTAAATTAATTACAAATATAAAACAGAAAATAATTGATTGCATAAGTATTCACCCCCTTTGCTATAACACACCTAAAATAAGCTCTGGTGCAACCAATTGACACGTAATTAGTTGAATGGAGTCCACCTGTGTGCAATTAAGGTGTTTCACATGAGGAGGTTAGTACATTTCTTAACAAAAACTACATCATGAAGGCGAAGGAACAGTCAAAGCAAATCTGGAATAAGGTTCTTCAAAAGCACCAATCAGGGGTAGGATATAAGGACATTTCCAAGGTATTGAATATCCCCCGGAGCACAGTAAAGTCCATTATTAAGAAATGGAGAGAATATGGCACAACTGTAAATCTGTCTAGAACAGGCCATCCTCAAAAACTGAGTATCCGGGCGAGAAGGGCGCTAGTCAAGGAGGCCACCAGGAGGCCTATGGCAACTCTAAAGGAGTTACAGTCTTCCACGGCTGAGCTGGGAGACACTGTGCATACGGCAATAATAGCCTGGGTGCTTCACAAAACTGGCCTTTATGGGAGAGTGGCAAAAATAAAGCCATTGTTGAAAAAAACACATCAAATCTCGGCTAGAGTGTGCCAGAAGGCATGTGGGAGAGAGACCAAGTGGAAGAAGATTCTATGATCTGATGAGAACTAAATAGAACTTTTTGGCCTCAATCCTAAGTGCTATGTTTGGCGCAAGCCCAACACCGCATATCATCCTGAGAACACCATCCCTACCGTGAAGCATGGTGGTGTCAGCATCATGCTATGGGGATGCTTCTCTGCATCAGGGCCTGGAAAGCTTGTGAAGATAGAGGGCAAAATGGATGCAGCAAAGTACAAAGAAATCATGGAGGAAAGCCTGCTGAAGTCTGCAAGAGACCTGGGACTTGGGAGAAGATTCATCTTCCAGCAGGGCAATGACCCCAGATATACAGCCAAAGCCACACTGGAGTGGCTTAAAAACAAAAAGGTCAATGTCCTGGAGTGGCCCAGTCAAAGCCCGGACCTCAATCCAATTGAGAATATGTGGAAAGAGTTGAACATCGCTGTTTACCAACGGTCCCCATCCAACTTGACGGAGCTTGAGCAATTTTGCAAAGAAGAATGGGCAACAACTGCAGTTTTCTGATGTGCAAAGCTGGTAGAGACTTATCCAAATAGACTCATGGCTGTAATTGCTGCCAAAGGTGCCTTTACCAAATATTGACTCAAGGGGGTGAATACTTATGCAATCAATTATTTTCTGTTTTGTATTTGTAATTAATTTAGAACAATTTCTAGATTTTATTTTTCACTTTGACATTATGGCCTATTTTTGTGTTGATCAATGGCAAAAACTCCTAATTAAATCCATTTTGATTCCATGTTGTAACAAAATGAAATGTGGGAAAGTCCAAGGGGGGTGAATACTTTTGAAAGCCACTGTACATAAGGACCTTTTTTATTTTATTGTGTTACATGCTCCTATGTGTTTATGGAAGATATGTGTATTATTTTAATTTTATTTATTATTTTTTTTTTTTTTTTAATATATTTTGATAACTTTTAAAAACTTTTAAATTGCATTCCCTGCCTCAAGATGTCTTCACCTGTATCAGCATGGACGTCTCAGAAGCACATTTCCCATCATCCTCCTGCTCACTGGTAAATTCATAACAGTTACATATGTGAGCAGGAGGATGATGGGAAATGTAGTTCTGAGGGGTCCATGGGGGTACATGTGAAGCCATCTTGAGCCAATTTAAAAGTTTAAAAAAGTGGTCAAAATGTAAATAAATAAATACAATTAAAACAATACACACACCTTCAGTAAACAGTTGTAGCAACACATGGGAACATGTAACACAATAAAATAAAAACGTCCTTATGTATCCTTTTAGAGACCAAACAATAGGATCTGCTACAAGAGTAATGGGGTTTGTAATATATTGAAGCTTTTGATTTCTCACAGACCTTGTCAGGGACATATCCACACATCCTCTTTCAGTTCTTTGCAAAGAGTTTTGTGGTTTAAAGATGTCACTTACTGTAATGATGGACTCACAGGGACAACAGGGGCGCTTACCCCTTTAAGTTCCTGATTTAACGAACACAGTATCGGGTCTTACGCAGCAGCTTCCTGTAAAGATTAGCACTTTATTGCACAAATTCCATATCCACTTACAGCCTGCGGCCATTTCATTGACAGCAATCACTAACACAAAACTATAACTACAGGGCTAAGTGGGAACCAAAAACCCTTCCTATAAAAGAGTATTGCCTAATTCTTGAATATTCTCCAGCAATCCAAGTTAACTGACAAACTACAACATGTAATATCTGCTGACTAACTGGAAACTTGTATTGTTGTGTAACCCTTTTAAAGTGGCACATATTGATACTGTTGGCTGTTCCAAGTTATTAGTTATTGAGAAGGTCACCCAATTGTATCAGTACTTGCATCAGCTTGTACTTGCATTGAACTGCTCCATACCTTGCCGTATTCAACTACTGCTCCAAACTGTTACTACTTACTGTAGCTTGTATTTGATTTTACTCTTATAGGTAACCATACTCATGTTTTTTTGTAATTGCTCTTATTTGAAATCCTCCTCATTTATCATTTACTATATGTTCTTACTGGACTTGCTCATGTAAGCACATATTTACTACAAGTTTGAACTGCTCTTAGTAAAACGCACTCTTACTTATAATTTACTGTATTCTTTATTTTGCTCTTACTTATTGTACTTTCATAACTGCTTTTACCTGTATTATAATATTCCATAATATTATATTTTATACTGTGATAACTTCTAATGTGATATTTTATACTGTGATAACTTCTATTGTGATATTTTATAATGCAATACTTTGTACTGTGATATTTTGTAACAATTGTAAGTCGCACTGGATAAGTGTGGATAATAATATGTCCTTTTCCTGATTCAGCTCATGTTGAAGGACAAGGATCATCGTCTTTGGATACTGTGTCATCTGAATCAGATACAGCTTGCAGTGAAAGAAAAAAACTCTGGTCCTCATCTTCATTGTCACTGATTTCTAGATATGAATCATGGCTGCTTATTTATGATTCCAACATGTCTTCAGCTGTCAGGCCTGAACTGTAAATCAATGAAAAGCAACAAAAAGAGAGACAGGAACCAAATATACCAATTAATCATTTGTATTTAATAACAATAAAAATCCAGTTAAATTATCTGAAATTAGTACCGTTATCCATTTTGATGGATGGTTTTAAAAAACAAAAATATACCAGTCATAAGTATTAAAACTAACCATAAGATATTCATTCATGTTTGGTAACTTTTAATTAAACCAATTAAAATAAAATCTTGTAAATATTGTACCAAAAGCTGCCACGTAAAGTTTCAACTAAGTCCCATAAAGTTTCAATGTATTCTTGGTTTCAGCACCTAAAAACCTTTAGGATTTATACAGAAAATCCACACATCCATTGACTTGTATACAAGGGCTGAGGAGGATATGTACAGTATCTAATAAGGACTGATTTTTTTTAGATGCTAGAAAGCTTATTTGACAGGGAAATTCTGAAACTCTTAATGAGCATGTTATATCAACTTTAATATTGAATCTTGTTTTGTAACAAGTGACCTTGTCTCGTCCATTCCTGTTACTCAGTCTGTAGTAGTTGTTTTGTAATGAGGGCATTCTGCCCTGGAACACATTCTCAGCGTACCAGCAGGTGCATTTCCAACTCCAACATTATTTAAATAAGCATCTATGCCAGCAGTACAGACTCGAGCTGCAAGAAGAAAATTTAACACTAGGACTGCTGGGAGCAGTTCACATTACAAATGGATTAGAAGTATGAAAAATTACCTTAACATGAACAAAATTGTGCATGTGGGCCTACATAGGATTTGATACACATAGAAAATAAAAAAAAATATGGCAATAGACAAGAACACAGTAGCAAATATACTGTACTTTATTAGTGTTCCATTAAGGGTGAAACAACGTCTATTGTAAATATTTCATTTTTGGATGTCATTTTAGACTTTATCTGTCTATTTGTTTGATTTCATTTAGTGTTGTATATGTTTTCTTTATCCTGAATGATTGCCAATCACCCAATTTAACAATTAATAAAAAATATAGAATTGGACAAGAACACAGCAGGTTTGCATTTTCAGGTTTTAAGGTGCAGTATCTGGGCTTTCTTCACAAACCCCCTGAAACACCTATATGGATAACCTTACTAAAGCACCAGGATTAGCTTACTGTGCCTTTTAATGGGATAGTAGTGACCATTAACATTACTGTGTTTATTGCTGACTTGCCAGTGGTAATGGTTTTATTATGGTCACTACCTTTAAAAAGTCTATTGTAAACATTTTTACAAAGTTCTTAAAGCTTTGGTGGTCTAATACTGCGTTATTAAAGGTGTGAAATCAATTTTTCTACTATCCTTACAACACTACCACTGGTTCTCATGTCTTTGCAAAGACAGGCAGATGTTTCAAATACAGCACTATGCTGTAGATTGTAAAGCGTCTTCTTATTAATGTGTTTTTACAGAACTTCAGTATTATATGAACCACTATACAAGTAACTGAAGGTTATGTTATTTGTGATCCAACCCTTAAAGAGTAAGAGTTCCAAAAAACAGCATTACACGTTTAAAAAACGTACCTGTCATTTCTTTTCATTGTTAACATCGTGAAAACCTTTTACGCTTATAACTTTAAAGTGTGTTTCAAAGCTCTTTTCAAAATGGCCTCTCTAGTGAACTGATAGGACTTGCCCACGTTTCAAATGTATCGCTCTTCCTGCAGTGATTTAGATAACGGATTTCAAAACCCAGTGCACTTTGAAACTAATTTTAAAGTTATCCGTGTAAAAAGTTGTCAGGAAAGAAAAATGACAGGTACGTTATTTAAACAGCTGCAGCAGCACGTGGGGATGTGTAACGCTATATTTTTCAGAACCCCGCTACTTACTCTTTAAGAGGGTCCACTATTAAAATAACCTGATCAATAATGTGACCAATTGGCAACAGCTGTTGGATTTTTAGAGTTTAAATAAATTTAGCAAATGCTTACTGTGTTAGAATCAGTAAAATAATGAATATAATTATTTTATGTATGAACAGAATGTGCCAGTTATGTAAGTCATTGTTAGCCGTTGATTGTAATCAGTAATATTTATAAACATACCTTATTTACTTACTTTGTTCTCTGTATAAAAATCATCCCAAAAACTGAAACTACCCCAATAACTAGCAGTATTATTATATGCACTGGTGCTATTACAGCAACAAATATGGAATATCTGTAACAAAGTTCATAATATATGTTTTTTTAATTCTATTAAAAATGACCTTACTTGATACTGGGTAAAACTAAAACAGCATTCCAGTCATACTTGTAATGTTAATCTTCTTTCTGAGCATGCACTGACAGACTGAGAGATATTTTTAATGAACAATTCACTTTTTATTGAATGTACTGTCTTGGTGAGGACTGGATCTGCCATTGTGTACACTTTGTATTCATTCTAACCAATTATTTATTATTTATGTTGTATGTTCCTTTGTTCCCCATTCATTTCAGGTCATACATACAGCTGCCCAACCATTTTGGCCAGAAGAGACATACAGATGTGTGTTCTTAAAATGACACAAATTGAAAGATAAGGATTTTGAAAGACTCAGCTAAGACACTATATTTTTTGTTCTTAACATGTTAGTGGTGTTGCATTTTGACTGCACCTAACTAAACACTACCATCTGTCTTCTTAAACCCATTAACAGCCTTAAAGGTACTGGGGCTAATAAAACAACTCCACAAATTGCTATATAGCTCTTTAATGAGCAGTTTTACATTTTGCAAACAAGCATATCGTACTAAACAACTGTAGGCTGTAGGAAGCAAAACAGTGACATACATCCTAAAACATGTTTTTCTTTCAAAACTTCCCCACTTACTGACTTCTTCATATACTTATAATATTTTATCTGTAAAACGTGCAGCTAAATTACAAGTAAACTCACATATCAACTGTGACGTGAGGCTGGAATCACTACTTTCTACAGTAGTTCCTAAAACACATTTTACATCTTACAAATTCTGGTATGTCCTGTTGAAACCCTCTTAACTCTGATGGAATCCCTCCTGAACACAAGCAAAATGTTCTTGTGATTTCACTGCTCCAGGTTACTGTGCACAGGCTGGTGGAAATTGATTCTGGCATGGGGTTTACATTAGACAGTGCAAATTTGAAACACAGTGTCATAGAAGATAAAGGAGTCAGAACCACAGTTTTAATTAATCTTTTTAGCTTCAGAAACTTTTTTTTCTGTTGATATAAAAATTGAACAGCTGCTTCCTGGTACTTGTGCTACAGGTGACAGCACAGCAAGCAATTAGGTGAATGCATTTGCATTCAATAAACAGATAATGCACAATAGATACATGTTGGATATACCGTAAATCCAAGTCTACAAATGATAGAAATGCTTAGATCAATATGCCATCAATAAAAATTGTGTTCAATGATAAATGTTGTTTCTGTGTTTACTTTGCCCTGACATTAACAGCTTGCAAAGAAGCATTTAATGCAAAAAGAAAAATAACTTCCAGCACTATACATTTCTGAGCATAAATGTATTTTAGGTGACTTTTGTTTTTAATACATTTTTGTTTAAACTGCTACTGTGATATGAAATATGAGAAGTTGGCCTTCCATTGCATCATAAAGCATAGCACAGACAGGAAACTTAACATAGTACAATTATACATCCAAAAGTCTGTAAGGCCTATCACAAATTGAGGATTTAACTTGTATTGTTTTTTTTTTCATTTTCTAGTACTGAGGTAAATACAGAAATAGTAACTTATCATGCAATCCATAAGCTTTTATATTCATTATTAAATAAGAATGTCTAAAAGTCAACAGCAAAGTACAGATTATGCACTTTATAATATGTGCTCTCATGGTTTCTATGGTGATAAATTATAGCAAGCTTTAAAAGCACCAAATAATAAATTAATAAAACATGTTTCAATGCCAGGCTAAAACTGCAGTTTGGACTTTAGAAATTGCTTTAAAAATTTAAATCTGTCATATAATACTGTCCAAATTCCAAAACCATTAACATAATAAATAAATAAATAAATAAGCCTGGTGTTTAATAAACAATCTTACTCTATATTTTAATAATTTAGTTGCTTAACCACTGTACATAACATTTTTGGTAAATTTGCAGATGGAAAATGTTCTTTACAAAATTGTTAATGTTTAAAGTAAAGTGCAATCCATTTTATTCCAAAATAATGAGATATAGGGGGAGATGTAAGTATAGGCACAGTGCAAATAACAGCTGATGCAAAATTCAAATTGCATTGCGGCAAAGCATATTTTTTTGCACTGGACCCTACGAGAGCTTAAGAGCAATGCGTATTAGGGTTCCCACCTCTGATTTACAAAAAATCAGGACACTAGTCATTTCGTACCAAAAAAGAAAAAACATATACTTTGATGACATTTAATGTCCCAGGAAGTCTTACAGATTTCCCAGGACAGCTACCTCAAAAAGAACAATCCAGGCAAAACCAGAACGGGTGGCAACCCTAATGCATATTAGTCAACACGCACAAATAATGATCCGCAGTTATGATAATGAGGGTCTCAATGAGCGCCTGTCTATTTAGCGGCCACAGTTGCAGCCCAGAGGTGGGCAGTAGGAGCTGTATGACATTTGTGGAGTACAAAAATACAAACTAAAAAAATATATGTCAAATGAAGGGCAGCAAAGTCCTCTTGGTTCACAGAAAATAAAATTAAAGTTTTCTGAGAAGGAGCTGAGAGTCCTTATGGCTGTTAACCAGAGGCTAAGTAGTGCAGAGGGATAGCAGTCCCTAGATTGACACGAGGGTCTAGCTCATCCCTCAATTCAGCTATGAGGTCAAGGATGAATTGCAGAGTGAGACGATAACGCTTTAGCACCGCATCCTCTGACATCCCAAACAAAGTGACCCTGGGATTGAATATGCAGGGACTTCTTGCCCTTCTCCACCAAACGTGTTCCTGCCTCACCTCAACAAGAGCCAAGTGTCGCTGCAACAGGAAGTGTACCACAGCAGCCATCCTGAACCCAATGACAGGTCTCTGCAGGTATGTGCTTTTATACGCTCGTAATTACTCGCTTCTACAATGGTTTGCACCTTGTAAGAAGAGGTGTAAAGTTTTTGGAGGGTCAGCAATTGCTTAAGTGCAAGGCAAAATCCTTACATCACATTATAATGTTTGCTCCCGCTTAGTATCCAAATCCCGCCTATTTCCATGCTCTTCATTTGAATGTAATATAATTTGAATGGATTAGATGGCAAAGTGCAAATTTGGTAGCTGGTGCAGAATGACGTTTGAACACCATTCTTGACATACGATGCATTTTTCGGGGTTTTGCACCCGCAAATCACTATGCGCATGTCGTTACATCTGACCCATAATACGCATTCAGATCAACAACCCACATAGAGTACAAGGGGTGAAAATGGTTTTGAAAATTGATGCTAAACTGTTTTGAAAGTTTAAAAAAAGTAATAAATGTAGCATGTCTACTGGCGACTGAATTTAATGTTGCTGACACTGTATGAGGTACCCTGGCGCTAGAATCAAGTGCCATAGTGCAAAATGTGCACCTCTGGAGTAACAGAACAAAGCATGTGCAAGCCAGGGTTACTTCTATTAGATTGAGGGTCATTGCTTGGCATGCAATCAAACAAACCCATGTCATCCACTCTTCCACCGCTCCATTTCTAATTCATAGTGGAGGAAGGTTAACCTTATCACCATTACACAACTTCCTCTCAATGAATACCATATAGATGAGTAGAATGCTGAGGACCAACAGGTGCAGACTGGTGCCTTTAGCAGTTTACCTCTGGATTATGGGGTAATGTTTTCAGTGATTTTAACACTATAGTTGGCCCTGTGGGAAAAAATAAACAAACAAACAAACAAAAAAACAAAAAAAAAATTAATAAAAAGGTTAATTTGCATTTTGAAACATATGTAACCATTTGCATTTCTTTCAATTACACTGCCCTCTGGCGGCCCCATGTACTCAAAATGAAATTCAACATACTGTTTAAAAGCAGGAAAAGTGATGTTCCTTTTGCAAGTCTTAATAGTTAATTATAATTAATTATAATTATTGAGATATGTACTGTATTTACAAAAAAAAATAAAAAATACAAACAAAACCAAAAACAAACAACTGTCTGATGGTTAAACAAAGCTCTTATTTAATGCTATGCAAACCCCCTGCCAAGCACTGATGCTTAATTTTAGCGGTGCTCCTGTACTTTTGATGAGGAATAATTCATGTTTCCTTCTGCTTTCATCACATAAATGCCCCCTCATAAAAAACAAACAAACAACAGGAATACATGATCGCCATTTCAGGGTCCATAAAAAAAAAAAAAAAAAAAAAAACGAATCTGTCTTTTTAAAACACACACACACACACACACACACACACACACACACACACACACACACACATATGAACTGTACAAGTGCATTTCATTGTTATGAATATAATTAACAGACCGCAATTAGCACTAATAATATAATCATAAGTAAGGTAGTTCAACATTATCATGGTATGTGATACCAGCAGTCGATTCATTAATCATTCACTATTTAAATTTTTATTACACAGTACAACGTCCAAATATAAATTCTGTACAGGTGGGAGAGTCCCAGGCAAACAGCACCCAATTACACCTTGCTTGTAGGCTAGCCTTGAAGCCAATACATATCATCAACTTTTCTTTACATTTGTTTCAGTTTATGGTTAGACAGTCAGACTGAGATTGTGATTGTGATTGTGATGTGATATTTATTTGCCAGGGCACAGTGGCAGTCCAAGATGTATTCATATACACTATGACCTTTTTCATCGTTGACACTGCCAGCCTTTGTGTTTGGCTTTTCCATCTGTTAAACCGATTGTGGCATAGCAGAGCTCTGTTCTATATAGATTGGCAGGGATGGGGTTAAATTCCCTTACCTGCCTGGGTTTATTGTGTTCAGGTGGCTGGGGTTGATTAGTTGATTAGCACATAATTAACGATCAATCAGCACCCAGCCACCTGACATAAAAGGAGGCCTCAGCTTCCCATTAGAGAGTGGAGGGAGCTGAGGAAGCAAGCAGATGGTTGTGCTTGTTGTTTTTTGGTTTTGGGAATTTTTTCTAATCCAGTGAAGGCATCGCCCAGCCTGGAAATCTTTATTTTTGTAGGTTTTGTTTTATGTTTTGTTATTTGTGTTTAAATCCCTTTGTTTTGGCCCTTGTGCCCTTTTATTTTGTGTTTAGTTATAATTAAAACATTATTTTTTGAACTGCAGTCTGTCTCTGGGCCTCTATCCACTCGCCAGCCTGTCACACCGATCTTTGACAATCACTGCAAGTCTCTGACACAGGACGAAGAATTGATGCAGTTTAATGTTTTTTAATGAGTTTATTTGTAATACTAGAATTTTAAATAATATACAAGCAGGCAGAGGCTCCGGAAGACTGGCATCAAGATTTTAGTACTCAATCAGGGTCACAGGTGTTATTGCAATAACTGCTCAATATGAATGTTATTTGTCTTGAAGAGGGCTTCTATTCATTTCCAAGGGACATGATGGATGGCGTCCTTCATCGTTGAGATATAGCCTTACAGCCAGTATTTCGTACCTCTACCTTTCAAGATATTCCCCCACATTTCTATGTCCTGTCATAGAAGATAAGTGCTTGTAGCAAAGAGAGTAAACATGCCCATACCTGACATTATTTGGGAAATGTGTGAGCTCATCATCTTGAGAGCCAACATAACGTAATTAGGCCTTCAATGTATTCTGTCGCTGGCAATTAATTTGTTACTGACCCTGATTAGTGTATCAGTCAAGAGCACATTCCAAAATATAAATCAGACCAATCACACATTCTTCAGCTCTGCCATGAAAATTTATCGACCTAAGTTATGACAATATGTATGCATAAGAGTGACACGCGCACACACATACACACGTTTGCATTTCTATATTTGTGGGGACTTCTCACTTCATTTTTATTTTCTATTTCTAACTCCAATCAGACAAAACTCCACACAGGGTGAAAGTCGACAACAAACTAAATATTTTGGCACTTCAAAAAAAAAAAAAAAAAAAAAAAAAAAATTGAATGCATATTTAGTTCTTAAAAAGGTGTTTTACAAAGTGGAATGTAATTTTTTCAGGAGTTACTGTCTTTGTGGGGACATTTTCTCACATTTAGTCTGCACATTGATAGTGATACCTGCCCACGCACGCACACATGCACACACTAACTATATATAATGTAAAAGTAGCTGCCCCAATTTAGTCTCCCAGAATTTCCCATGGGTGCCATTCGCTATTATTTTTAACTTTCTCTGTGTTTTTAAATAATTGATAAAGTAAAACCACATTATTTCATTAATAATTCAACACATACAACCATTAGCCTGCCCTGCTTCACAGCACACTCGCTGTTCAGTTAAGGATATAAATGCACTTAGAGTTCAAAACCACAGCCTGTATATTTACAGTATACCATGCGTACATGTGCAAAAGCTATTATATAAAATAAGAATACTTTAACTGGAAAATACTTATAATTGCAGCTGGCATTGATCCTCACAAGGCAATACAGTCTAAGATCAAATATGTCTGTCAATATTTCTACATCACAAAATGTCAAGTACCATATTCATCAGGGATTCTCCTGATCACAGCTTTGTACTCCTTAACGCTTCTTGTCATTACAATCCTCTTCTTGAATCTATGGTAACAGAATATAAAGCACAACAGAACACATGTTCACATTTACATACAGTACTGTATATACTACAGTACATGCTGAGCTTTGAAAAATATAACAAAGAAAAATCTAATAAGTTTTCATATAGTGTACAATTAAATTACCTTTCTAGCTGGGGAAAATGCCTTGGGAAATTATGCATTTGAAAAATTAACTTTGAGTAAATGTAGAGTAATGTTCTTTGGATATGATTTATCACATAGCATTTGTTATATGAATCTAATCAAAATACATATTCCTCCACTTTATTCTATGTTTGTCCTGAAATATGTTGTGCTTGTGAAAAACGATAATAAATCATCTGTTTTGAACCAAGTAAACTAAACACATTGTCAAAAAACAGCAATAACAATAATCACAGTTACAGGGTTAGCATAAGACTTACTAATGAAAGACTAGAGTAACTGCTTGAAAATACGACCCCGTGTGTCATTTTTGTTGTCACATTAAATCAACATAACTTCAAACACAAAAATTACATTTTAGTTATGGTGCTGCTGTCAGTAGTATAGCAGTTTATAAAAAACATAAAACAAATACAAACTGTGATGCAGATGAATGTTAGGGAAATGTCTTAATAATAACTCTTCTTATGTCTGGCTAGACAGATATTCCAGGAGGAATGTGGTCCAAGATGCAAATTGATATTGTTAGATCCAAGGCATGTCTACACCGTCAACAATTAGACAAAATCTCTTTTTAGTTATTCTTATTATTAGAAAGGGAAACAGGACACTGGCACAGCAAATAAATTTTAAGTCATAATCCAAACTTTAAGTGTAATTCAGTCAAAAACTGCAGGGGTCTTCTAAACCACCCTTAATCACAATATTCAATGAGCATGTTACCATACACCCCTGTGACCAAACTCCTTCATAAACTGGGCTCATAGACTATGATTGTATGAGTGTTGAGCATCCATCATAATGCATATCCTTCTTAATCAACCAGACGTTTTGAACAATGTGGATCATAAGAGACATGTATAAAGTACTTTGTGTTTAGGGTATAAGGGTTCCAGGAGTATTATCTCTGAATATACTTCAAGGTGGTGTTGTGTGAGTTTCAGTGACAACTGCAGCTTCCAATCAAAGCCAGTAGAGGGCTCACTGTAAAAGGCAGACAGCAAGTTCTTCTTTGAAAACTGTTTGCCCATGGGTTGGTTGAGCTCCACCGGACGAAAAAGTAAAGATTTCAAAAGGACATTTTCCACTTGTTTGAAAAATTAACATTTTATTTCATTGAAAGCTGACATCCTGTAGTTTAACATTATATATATATATATATATATATATATATATATATATATATATATATATATATATATATATATATATATATATATATATTTCTTCTTTTCTGTGCAAAACATTCTTTATAGGTTGCTCTAATGTGCACTATATGTTCGGTTGCTGGAGTTTTCTGAGGTTTTTAAGGGTTGTCACACAAGTGTTGCCCTGGTTACAGTAGAGCAAGGCTGTGCTGCAGATTACAATACAGATGGCAAAACAATGAAAAGCATGTGTAGATCAGATGAACTCTGCATTTCAGAAATCTCTGTAAGTCGTTAGATTGCCATTTTGGTCCTGTTAGTGATATTTGAGTTTAAACTCAAAGGATTCTAATATCACAGGGCTGTGTGGTTTAACCCTCCTGCTCTGGTGAACATTCTACCTGTTCAAGGTCTGACTGACTTCACTTTCGGCTTGTGTATCAGGACAAATATCCACCGAAAGTGTATCATATTATACCTTTCTAAACAGCTGAGAGTGAAAATGTTTTAAAAGCAAATTACGTTTTCACTCTATGATGAAATATACCCTACGATTACCTAGTTTGAATATAAAAACTTTAAAATGTACTTGAAAATATTTTTCTTTTGAAATATCTCCATAAGTGTAATTTCTTGATCTCCTACCTAAAAACTATAAAAGTATCAGTGGTAGTCACAACTATCAGGATGTAGGACCAGAAAGAATTTTATAAATACCGTGTCTGGTTATGATTTTACACCAGATTTTTTGACAGGTGCGAAATAAAAAGTTTGCCATCAGATAGATCTGTCAAATCATCAACATCTTGTGTACATTTATTTAATAAATATTTTGGATCAGTAAGCATTCTTGATTATGTAAAGCAATTTAGAGTGTTCTCTGGTAATGCTGTGCTTCAAAATCATTGGAATATATATAAAAGTATAAACATTTATACTTTTATCACTTATATTTGGTATTTGGTTAAATTGAATAGATATGATCGAAAAATGGCAAGCTCTGTTTTAGAGCAGGTGCAGTGAGTTTTTATTGTGCTGATTAACAATTGACATCATGAAGATGCTGCAAAATGATCTGTCAAGCTTGGGTAAGTGTTGTGACTCATGGTCTCCCAGTTCATGGCCTGTCATTGACAGAGTGTGTCTGGTTATACCATCTCACCAGGTTTGAATTTGTTGGCTGTGAGCACCCAAGACAGCAAGCCACAGTATGCTGCCCTAGTCCAGCCTCCAACATGCCGATTGCATGAAGGTGCTGCTCTCTTGACATAAGTGGGAAATTGTTTTTTTTCTGTGATTTTTTTTATTGCTTTTATTCAAGCTTGCAATTCAACAGCTGAAATCACTCCATATCTAGTGTCCAATCATCTGTCTCACTAATTAGGTGATTAAGTGCATATGCTTCAGTCATATTCACCCAAGCGTGTCATGGTCAAGGATGAATAATGGGAAACAAAACTGAACCAGGTAACTACAGACCAGTAAGCCTAACTTCTATTATATGCAAACTTATGGAAACAATAATAAGATCCAAAATGGAAAATTACCTATATGGTAACAGGGTCCTGGGAGACAGTCAACAGGGTTTTAGAAAAGGGAGATCGTGTGTAACTAACTTGCTTGATTTTTTTGAGGATGCAACATCGATAGTGGATAATTGCAAAGCATATGACATGGTTTATTTAGATTTCCAGAAAGCTTTTGACAAAGTCCCGCACAAAAGATTCATTCTCAAACTGAACGCAGTTGGAATTCAAAGAAACACATGTACATGGATTAGGGAGTGGTTGACATGTAGAAAACAGAAAGTACTGATTAGAGAAAAAACCTCAGAATGGAGTGTGGTAACCAGCGGTGTACCACAGGGATCAGTATTAGGTCCTCTGCTATTCCTAATCTACATTAATGATTTAGATTCTGGTATAGTAAGCAAACTTGTTAAATTTGCAGACAACACAAAAGTAGGAGGAGTGGCAAACACTGTTGCAGCAGCAAAGGTCATTCAAAATGAACTAGACAAGATTCAGAACTGGGCAGACACATGGCAAATGACATTTAATAGAGAAAAGTGTAAGGTACTGCACGCAGGAAATAAAAATGTACATTATAAATATCATATGGGAGATATTGAAATTGGAGAAGGAATCTATGAAAAAGACCTAGGAGTTTTTGTTGACTCAGAAATGTCTTCATCTAGACAATGTGGGGAAGCTATAAAAAAGGCTAACAAGATGCTCGGATACATTGTGAAAAGTGTTGAATTTAAATCAAGGGAAGTAATGTTAAAAC
This sequence comes from Polyodon spathula, assembly GCF_017654505.1. Taxonomy (NCBI): domain Eukaryota; kingdom Metazoa; phylum Chordata; class Actinopteri; order Acipenseriformes; family Polyodontidae; genus Polyodon; species Polyodon spathula. Next base: position 90,237,508 of record NC_054534.1, read on the forward strand.
TGTACAATGCACTAGTAAGACCTCATCTTGAATACTGTGTGCAGTTCTGGTCACCTCGCTATAAAAAAGATATTGCTGCTCTAGAAAGAGTGCAAAGAAGAGCGACCAGAATTATTCCAGGCTTAAAAGGCATGTCATATGCAGACAGGCTAAAAGTATTTGCTGGCATGAAGGGATGCACCTGATTGGCAATGATGTTCAGATATCCTGCGACATTCAAACGTTGCTCCGCTTTCATCAAGGGGCCCAATGTGTGCCATGAAAACACACCATCACCATCAACCACCACCACCAGCCTGCAATGTTAACACGCAGCATACCCTAGTCCTCCCATCAGCGTGAAACAGCAGGAACCGGGATTCATCAGACCAGGCAATGTTTTTCCAATCCTCCAGTGTCCTGTGTTTTCATTCCTTAGCCCAATGCAACCGCAGTTTCTTGTGTTTTGCTGAAAGAAGTGGAACTCTGTTAGGTCATCTGCCGCACCCCATTCGTGTCAAGGTATGAGGAGTTGTGCATTCTTTTATGGGTCTTTCGGCAACAATGTTGTACTGGACTGTCAGTTGACTAACTGTAGCCTCCTTTGGCCTCTTCTATCAATGAGCTGTTTTCGACCACTGGCCTGCCATTGGCTGGATGTTCTTTGGGTGGTCCTTTGGGTGGTGGACCATCCTTGATACACGTGGGAAACTGTTGCACATGAAAAACCCAGCAACGTTGCAGTTCTCGACACACTCAAACCGGCATGCCTGGCACCTACTACCATACCCCATTCAAAGGCACTTAAATCTTTTGTCTTGTCCATTTACCCTCTGAATGGCACACATGCACAATCCATGTCTGAATTGTGTCAAGGCTTAAAAATCCTTCTTTAACCTGTCTCCCCTTTATCTACACTGTTTGGTGGATTTAACAGGTTACATCAATAAGGGATCATAGCTTTCACCTGGATTCACCTCGTCAGTCTACTTCATGGAAAGAGCAGGTGTTCCTAATGTTTTGTACACTCAGTGTGTGTGTGTGTGTATATATATATATATATATATATATGTTGTACATATCTTTCTCAAGGGAGCATCTTATATATACGGTAATCGAGACCGAAACCTAAGATATTGAAATGTTGCACCTCATGATAAAAAGGCATCTCTAATGGCCTGGGACTTTAGTGAGCTATCCCTGAAGTTCGCTGTATGAATATTTCACTACAGTTAATATTTAGTTCATTTATTTTTGGGTATATAAACATTTTGTAAGATTTCTGGTAAGCTTGTGATCGTCAAATCTCCCGACAGAAAAAAAAATATTAAAAAACTCACTCACTCACTCATCAAGCTTTCTGCCTATCTAACTTTACTTTCATTTTGAAAGTATATAAAACCATTCCTGATTGGTTGTTGGAGCCTTTGGAGAGTCATTTGGTAAGAAAATATACTGTAACAGTGTCAAGAAGGACACAAGACAAGGTTTCAAGGCTAAACTTTTTATTTGTTTTAGCCTTAATAATAATAAATCGCTTTTACAAAGCTGCTGTCAGCCACAGCTCACAGTCAGCTTTCTCTTTCACTCTTTCTCTCTCTAGCTCCTTCTCTCTCCAGCTCTGTTCTTCTATCAGTCTGACCCAGGGACCCAGCTTTCAACTCCTTTTGTAGTAGAGCTGGAGGGAGACGGTGCCCGTTCCAGCCAATCCAGAACGGACATCACCCTGCTGGAAGGTTCCAGAATGACAGCTGTATGGAAATCCCCGCAGCCCAGGTGCCTCACTCTGGGGATCGGGGCCCCAGCATGACCGTGTGTAACCTTGCTGGAAGGAAAAGTACAGACTGCGTTCTCCCTTTCATTCCAGGTGCGTACAACACCCCCGACCTGCAGGTTGCACTCTTCTGGGTTGTTAACAGTCAGTGCGCCGGTTCCGCACAGCTCAGCGATAAGTCATTCAACTTGCTCAGGAAATGTAACACTCTGATTGACTAGTGATGATAGAATATAATTCATCTGGTTTACTCTCCAGAATTTTTACATTTCTTCCTGCTTGTTTATCAGTCGTTTACAGTTGGTACAAAACGCAGTAGCTAGAATCTTGACAGGCACGAGACGAGCTGAACACATAACTCCTGTTAGTTCCCGTGCCACTTTCAAGATTCTGCTGCTGACATACAAGGCCCTACGTAGTCAGGGTCCTTTTTACATCATGAATCTTCTTAGTCCGTAGATCCCTTAGGTCTTCCAATTCAGAACTTCTTAAATGCATTTCACCTAAATGTGTTACTCTCGGTGACTCTTTAGTTGCATTGTCCCTGCTTAATGGAATTCTCTGCCCAGGTGCATTTGAAATTGTACTTCAGTTTCTCAGTTTAAAACTCTCAAAATGCACCTTTTTTCGGCTGTCTTCTCTTCTTAGGCTTCCTAGATTTTTTATCTTGTATTTATGCTGACACTATTTATCAATATATTTTGATTAGTCTGCTTTTATCTTGTTTGTATTTAAATTTACAATGTTTATAAATTAATTTGTATCTTGGACATTTGCAGATTGTGCAGCGCCTTGGGACACTTCAGTGTGAATGGCACTATATTTAAATTAAAGTTATTATTATTATTATTATTATTATTATTATTATTATTATTATATTATCTACAAATATCAGTCGGAACAATTCGTTTGATAAAAAACTACAAAACTCCCAAATCTCCATAATCAGCGGAAGACTAAAAAACCAAAATTTGGCTAAAAACACCTCTGATGCAAAAAAAAAAAAATGAAATCCATGGATAGCCAACACCAGAAAACATTGAAAAAACTGTGGAAACAGTTAATCAATTCACGTTGATTTTACCCTTGTCCCATTAAAAAATAAACCTAGTACAAAAATAATAATAAATACATTTCCCAGTGCTGCTAGGCAATGACCTGCCTTCCTGATTTGCATCTATCATTGATTCGTTCTGATTACTTTAAACCCGCCCCAACTATTGAGTGACAGCACATTCCTACATTTATATTGGAGATTTAAAATGAGATTACAATCAGGATGGAGGCTTGTTAGCGGGATTTAAAGCTGTATTACAGTTAAGATACAAAGGATTTAAAACAGAATTGTGACGAAATGTACAAAAATGCCTACACACAAAAACCCCAGAAGAATGTGCCCGTAACCATAAGAATTTCGATGTTGAAGACAGCAAAGGAAAGAAGGTACAACTTAAGTGTCCAAAGGGGGCAGCTGGCTCTTTGAGCTAATATATATATATATATATATAAATTTCGATAGATTTTATTCTTAATACAAGGGCGGTAAAATGCAAGTGATGTGTACCTGGGTAACGGATATCCGAGTGCTGACTGTATTAACATATTACTTAATAGTATACTCTACAAGATAAAACATGTTGCCTGTGGCATATTGTGTAATTCTTAATGGTGGCCTATAGAGAAATCTAACACAGAAATATAGAGCTAGTTTCTCAAATCTGGGTTCAAAGCTTAATTAGCTTTTTTTTTTTAAAGAAAAACAACCACCACAAAATGAAAAAAAATAAATAAATAAATAAATAATAATAATAATAATAATAATAATAATAATAATAATAATAACAATAATAATAATAATAAATCTACTTTCAAGCCCATAATTTAATTTATGTATTTCTGATATTGGTTAAGTTTTTTCTTTATGAAAAAAATTGTGCATAGAGCTTTTAGAATCTATTCCACGGTCAATATATAAGCTGTTAACACATACCAGTGTATTGTGTACTCATTTTGGTGGGAAGAAATCTCTATGCTAAATCTCTATGCTAAAGATATTGTTTCTCTGTTTTCCAGCAGCAAATGTACAGATCAAGACTTCAAATGAGGAGCAAGGTCAGACAAACATGGATTGAATCCAGGAGCAGGACCCTGAGATGGGGAGTTGACCCAAGGACAGGTCCCTTTTTTTAGATAACTTCCAAGTCATGGCTTGTCATTGGTCAAATTGCACAAGGTGTAATTGATTGCATAGAGAACATTAAGAAATATCTTCTTGTAAAATGTGTGCTTGGTCAGATGCTGCTGATGTGATACTAGCAAACATAATGTATTCTTCAACATTGAAAGACAAAGCAGCTGATGCAACTGTTTCCTGAGGTGCACAACTACAGTATATCCTAGATAAGTTGGATGTTTTCTGATATTGATGTCATTATAAAAACAATTATTAGAATACAATTTAATAGAAATGCAGAGGAAACAATTAAACAACAGTTTACTGCAGACTTAGCCTCACATTATACTTTTCAAGCCAGCATGCAAGGGGATCTAGGTAGCACAACAGGCTAATTCATTACCCTGTCATGTCTTTTCACATGTGGAGTTCAAATTATTTTTTGGAGAAAGGAAATAGTAAATGATTAACACAGCTTTAAATTCCTTCTGAGCTGATTACTATTATTTATTGTACAGACCTTTGTGCTGATCCTGCCCTGTGGCACATTTTATTACTGGATATTTGATTTATCCCATGTGTTTTGTCTTGTATCCCATTTAAGCAGCAATCCCAATTATTATTATCCGACTGTACATACAGCACATGTAGAAATTCATTTCAAGGATATAGTGGACTACTCACTAGTCACTATAACTGGTTTAAAGATGATTGCTTTACTTTCTGGCACAAAAACAAAGATTAAATTGCTGTAGAAAAACAAAGCTACAGTATTAACCTGAATATTTTAATACATTTATTAAACATTTACACTTGTCCTAGATTGTGCCGTAGCGCAATGGGCATTGGCCGAGTTCAGTTACACTGACCAATGAAGAGAAAGTGGGAGTCGGCAGCTGCTAGCAAATCAGGAACAACTGACATTCTCTTTAAGAAAACGATAATGTTTGCCTTTGCTGTGATTTTTAAGAAAAAAGCAATTCTTTATTGTCATAGCAAGATTTGCTAATTGAAATGTTTACATGAATTAAGTCGTTTTTCCCAGCCTGGGTATTTCAACGTACAGTATATAAAAACTCTGCTTGCCAGTGCTTTGTTACCAAGTGAGACAGAGAAAGAATGAATCTTGGTTATAAATCTCCCTCCCGACCTGTGAGGGTGCTGTGTAAAGTCAATTCACTCCCAGGGATAGGTGGAAGTCAGCTTAAGTTGTTAAAATAAGGGGTTATCTCCTTGTTGCTAGTACAAATTGTCACCGGGAAGGAATGTTGGAGACAAATTGTTAGGGAGACGTAATGAATGGGGCAAAGCCACCAACATCGCATTACACGGCAAGAGCAGTTTGCTCCCGTTCGTGTCAAGTTGAATTTTGCCCCAGCGTTAGAGGTTTGCCATCATCAAAATCAGGCCCTGGATGTTTTAACTTAGTTACTGTGTTACTGTTCATGTGTAAAATCGATAAGATTAACAGGTAAATGTATGGATTTACCAGCTCAGAGGTCAATCTATAAAACAACCGGAATATGTGTAGATTAACCAGCTCACCAGTCAATCTATAAAATAACTGGTATATGTGTAGTTTTACCAGTTCATCGGTCAATGTATAAAATAACAAAGGATATGGTAGTTAATGCTATAGCATTTGAGGTGAATTCGGAAATAAAGTTACATCAGGGAGCTTAATGGCACCAAATATTATTTGATTAATCTTTCTAAACTTCACTGCATCCCTAATAATAATAATAATATAATAATAATAATAATAATAATAATAATAATAATGTCTGTATTTAGCACAGACCATATATTATTAAGTTGAACTCATTTAAAAAAAAGCATAACCTAAGTGCTTGCCGGGTTTGCATTTCAGTGAGTGTGCAAACATTATTTAACAGTTATTTTATAGATTGACTGGTGAGCTAGTAAATCTACACATTTACCATTTAATCTATAGATCTACTGATTCTACATATGAACTGTAAAAACTATACCTCTCAGAAGTGTACAAAGAAACTTCAGTTCTATGCCTACCATTTAAGTCACTTAAAATATTGAAGTTAACATGTATTTGTATGGATGGCTTCCAATGCACATGATGGTAGTTTGACTTTTTATGTTCCTTTTTATTTCAGGTCATATTTTAAAACAACCGGTCTGAGTTGATAAAGCAAGAGCGTTTCCAGAAGACATACAAATTAGATTTTTTAAATATGAAAGTCTTCATGTTTGCTCACAGTTTGGTGGCTATATAGGTCATGTAGTGATGTGTATTTTTGTGGGATCACAAGGAACTTCACTGGAATAATTGTGGCAGGTTCCTGTGTGTTGAAAGGACATATTTCCTGTAGCAAATACACATGCTGTGGAGAAGTGGAAGTCACAGGTGATAATTTCACTTTATCTTACTCAACCAAGCAGAATGTGAAGAGGTATTGCTTCTGAATGTATTAGCATGTACCTGCTGTGTCTGTAATTAGCATAAGGCATGAATCTACAGAAGATGTTTAATCCTCAACAAAACCACATTTTCAAATTCTGATGAGACTACTTGCTGTGTTTCTGAAACCCTATAATGCAATATTTTTACAATTGGTTATGTTGCTTAAACCATTCGTACAAACAGTAAGCATATTTATATGAAATGTTACATTTATCCGAAACTTCATATAATCGGGTTGGTAAATGTCAGCTACTGTATAACTATAAACAGTATGAATTAAAAACAAATTCCTACTTCTATAAATGTGATAAATCTCTTAGCAAATTGTAACTAAATTTAAACTACTACAAACTAAAAAGCTAAAGGATTTGGGGCTTCTTTCTCCCTAGTGATTCATAAAAGTATGCCTGGTACAATTTACAACATGTACGTTGTTGTACGTAGTGTACCACATTTTCACATTACACACAAGGCAACTATTCTCTTCAGTTTAACAATTGTAATTGACCAGTAGTGATTGTGTTTCCTAGGTGCGGTCAACACATCTTTGGTTAAAGAGAGAAATGTATCATTCTCAGATCACTACCATTATAATATGCAAAAGGCTACTGTTTTGACTATGAATAAAGTACTTTGAGACCTACAATATGCTAGGGTATATCCTTTGAGCTAGAAGGTCTTATAGAGATTATACTTTTCACTTTCCAGTTTGATTTATTCAAAATTTATATTAGCATTTATATTAGCAATCAATTTCAACAAGGGGATACTCAATTTTTATTTGAACAGATGGCTTGAATATTTGAATATTTTAAGGGAAAACATATTCCTAAGATTATTTATTCCTTTATTATATGAACACAGTTACAATGTTAACTAACCAGAAGGAGTGTGTGTTCATGTTATGCATACTACCCTAAAATGATACTGCCATTTATTTGAAAGAATTGGGTGTATTTTAGGACTCAAAATAGGTTTATTCAATTAAGATATCTGGATAACTAGCTTTAACTGCTCAGGCAGAAACAAGCTCCATAAAGTCATTAATCAAAATAATGTATATTTTAAATAGTCTGTATTTTTTCTGAAGTGAAATATGCTTATCTTAAAATGTCCAGATGGTTTCACTGTGGTTTAATTTATTTAGTTGGTTGTTAATATTATTATTATTATTATTATTATTATTATTATTATTATTATTATTATTATTATTATTATATTATTTATGCATGACACTATTTATTTATTTATCAATATAAAAGCTACTGAGAAATTAATCTAGGAGAAAAAACTAAAAATATTATCTTGAGTAAAGCATCTTGTTTTAATGGTGGTCCCTATTCCTGAGTTACAGGATTCAAAAGTAAATAACTGTTTTGTTAAATTGAATACAGTTTGATATTCCTTGAGCTCGAAAATCAGACTTTATATTATTAATCAAAGCATACTTTAAAGCAGTTTTCTTCATTGCAAGGCCCGCTGGCCATTGACAGCCCCTGGTGGACATTTGTGAAATTTGTGGACAAATGTGAAAAGGGCGGTGCGGCGGCCCTCACACTGATGTCTTATCGGCAAAAGTGGCCCCCCTCTGGAAATTAGTGAAGAACACTGCTTTAAAGCTTTGTGGCAGCCCAATCAATATACTGGAAATTCTGGCCTGTGATTGGTTAAAACCTCATCATAGGAGCAAAAATTGCCTTAATTGAACTATTGACCTCCCTACACCACAGGGCGATAGTCTCCCTTCTGATATGTGATTGGTTCACATCACTGTCAGTCCAGCCCCTTTTCAAAATGCACCGCCCTTCCCCTGCACTCCTCACAACAAGAGAAAATGATTGAAAGTGAAAGACCTGCTGAACAGTGATTATGTGACTTAACAGAAAATGAATTACAAAACAGACTACAAAAGAAAAATGCTTCAAACACTAAAATGGTGATTAAAACATCACTGTTTTCTGACTTTCTGAAATCCAAACTCAACAATGAAAACTCGACAACATAAACAAATATGACTCCCAGGATCTAAACTCTCTACTAAGAGAGTATTATGCAGAAGTCAGGAAGCCAGACTGAGAGCTGTACGCCAAAAAGCCTTTGATAACTATGTGGTATGAACTTCAAAAACATTTTTTATCATCTATTTATGTTATTGACGTATTTATACAGCAATAACATAAATCGATAATATTTATGTTATTTATGGGAGGGTTGGGAGGTGGAACTTTTTAAAGGTCAGTAATAAAACATAAAATTGTTATTTAAAGTAAAAAATGAACCCCACTACAAACTTGCAACCAACTCAACATTGCCTTATTAACCTAAGAACCATGATATGTTTCACATCAAAACCATATTTACAGACACTACTATGCAGTTACCAAGCATACAAAAAGGTCAAATCAAATTACTAAAAAAATCGTGTCTTACCTTTTAGATGTTTAATCACTTGGTCCACCCTTCTGTTTTCCCCCGCTATTGCAAGAAATACAGTTCTCCCATTGTGGCAGTGTTGCAAAGATCCGCAGTAGTTTGAATATGTTTGGAAAGAAGTTCTTGTCGCAATTATTTGCAGCATTGACAGCGCTCCATGGCACTGGTGACTGATCCATTGGCATATTTGTCCATTTTGCCTTCCATGTTGTAATTTCTGATTCAAATATTGCCAAAATGGGTGTGACATCATCTAGATATACGTTTGAAAGAACCTGTGCAGAGCTGCTGGTTAACATGTGGACATTGCAAGGGAGAATGCAGTTAAGATTGGAAAGAATGGCTCTGTGTTTTGTGAATCGCTCCTTCATTTGAGATGCATAGAAGTCCAGTACTGTAAAGAACAGATTCTGGCGGTAGTATTCCTCACAAGCACTTTCCAAATTACTCTCTTCACATTCCCTTGCTGTTCGACGCCGGAGATGTCTAAACTGAATTTCATATTCAGCTGCTTTGTCACAAGTTTTTTTTTTTTTAATTCTTGCAAATTCATTCTCTGCATTACTTTACATTTATTCTACTTTTTTTTAGTACTGAGTCAGCTGCAGAAACACATTCAGTCAAATCACACTTGATTTTTTGGAGGTATTTTTGCAAGCATTTTTTCACATACATACAAGGTCAATATGAATTCAGTTTTGTCACTGGCACTAAAAAAACTGATTGGCTTTTACCGAGAAATCACCTGAAAACATTTCAGTGATCAACAACAGACTGGACCATACTGGAGATAGGAGCTCAATGAAAGTAAAAATTGCATCATGTCGCTCAACTCATCTTGTTTCACAGAATGATACCAATCGACTTTTTGCCTTTGATCTGATAAAACATATTGAATTTCGTTTCTCAAGCATGCACATTGCAAGGCAGATTGGTGAAAAAAATGGTAAATTTCTGACCTAGCACCAAAACAGGTCCATACCATTTGAACTGAGCAGCATTTGTTGAGAAGTAAATTGAGACTGTGGCTGGCACAATGAACACAGCATGCATATTCATACTTTTCTCTTAGCTTTGCCTGTGCCCCATTTCAGTGGCCACTCACTGCACTTACACCACCATAGCCCTGGCCTTGTAAAAATTTAACATCCAGGCCAGCTTGCAGCATTTAGTTTTCAATAGAATTAGCGAGTGCCTCCCGTCAACTTTTCTACGTCGACAAATGAAAGAAAGTCTTCTTTTATCACATTGTGACTACTGTCATTCTCATCCACATACCTAATACATACAGACAACTGCTCTCTACCCCATGTATCTTTCATTTCATCCGCTAGAACAACGAAACTCTGAGATGTTTTCCACCAGTTTTTTTAGTATGATTTTTCCAATTACATTTAGTAGCTCATTTTGTATTTTGGGGCTGACATAAGTTGATGATCTAGAAGGACACTATCGCCCCCTCTATATCTGAGCAAGACTCTGAAATTACCGTCATTTTGAACTGGTTCTTCTACAACAAGTGACCCTGAATCTTGATGCCCATATAAAGATAATTCCTGTCTACCACATAGAACTAAGGTTTCTGTTATGCTCTTTAGTTTTTTTCTGTTCTTGGTTACCTGCTTCTTCTTCTCCAAACCTAACTTTAGAGCTATGTCTTCTGTTTTCCTTTGCAGGCCACATTTAAAGTTATCTGCCCTGACACTAGAATCCATATGTTGCTTATTTTTGGAATGTTCACGAAAAACATCAAGTGCATGCTTCCAGTCACAAAACTGCTTGTTTACTAGTCTCCCTGGTTTCTGATGACCACCTTTTCCCACAGTTTCAAAAAGAAAATGCTATGCAGTATTTGCAAAAGTATCCATTTAATGCAGCAGAATAAACTAGCTAATGAAATTTGTTGAGCCAATGACACTGAAAGCTTAACTGTCCAGAAACTGGGAATACTTACCCTTGTTTTGGTATCCAGCTCTCTAAAAAAAATAAAATTGTTACCCTCTCGGATAGTGTCAACTCCCATTTTGCTGATAAAATGAGCAATGTCATTACTATAATTTTCTCCAGACTCTCCAGGTACACGTTCAGTTGTCTGTGACTCCCTCGATAGTTGAAGTTGCTGCTCTGATCCTGAAAAAACTGATGCAGAAATGCTGGTGGCGGACTCACCTGAGGGTCTACCTTCTGACAGGTCATCAACAGTTTTCTGCTGTTTAGAGACAGTGGGACAAGCTAAGAAATCACAGATTTTTTTTATTCTTTTTTCATTTTCCCACACCACTGTTACTTGCCCTGGCCATACTTCATCACATCTTTGAGTTTCAACCTCTCGTATTGCGTCCATTTGGACTGTAAAATGTATGGGTGCAATCTGCCCAATCACAAACAGAAATGTGTATATCTAATGTTATTTGAAAGCTGCACTTTGGTAGAAAAGCATTTCCCTGGTTAGAGGTTGCATCAGTTTGGACTCGAGGGTCAGAATTGTCACAGGTGACTTTTTTTCTCCAAACAACGCAGACATTTCATCATTTTGATTTCTGGGGGGGGGGGGGGGGGGTTCAAATCCCTAAAACCACCCACCTGGGTAAGCCACTGCGTACCTGATTCATATATTAAATATGTACTGCAGACTCAGCTCATAGTGGAAAATTAATGGAGAAATATAATGATCTTGGTAAGATATGCAACTTTATAATCTAGGGTTGGTTTCCTATTTCAACTGCTTTACACAAAAAGTCTTTGGAATCTTACTGTAATTAAAATTGTAGCCATAGCAACTTTTCAGATATGAGAATAAGACAGCACAACTGACCTCCATACCCATTAAAAGATGCAAATTTGGCACTAAAAATAATTATAGGAAATTAAACAGTGGCTTCACTAGATTCTCAGCAGTTCTTTTTTTTCAGTATTTTTGGTTAAAGTACAGTAGTCTACAGCTAAGAGAACACCCCTCGAGAAGCAAGCAAAAGTGTTCTTTAAGGAGTAAGCCACACAATATTGTCATGAATGACCCTATAAACCCACTTCCCTTGCACAAGTTGCAAACACCTTTTTTGAGTGAAAGGTGTATGCGGCAGAGATGGATGGCTCTTTGATAGAAACAGCTTAATTTATTAATGTATCTTTCCACTGATGATAGGAATGAGAAAGTAGAGATGGGAGTCCGGCTAAAAAGATTTAAGTTTTTTGCAGGTATCAGGCTTTTAAGGACTGAAAGCAGGTTGATCTTTAGGATACAAATGGAACATTTGTGAAACTGCAACAAATATTGTAATGACTGCAACAAATATTGTAATGAAATGACTATTTTAAAGAATATAAAGTCATTAGAAATATTAAATAAATTGTTAAAACACACTATTTAGAAATACAAAATATATAACATACTCTGTACTCTGTATTAGTCTATGAGAATATTGTAGTATTGGTTATTCTAGTATAATAGTTGAAAAATATTATTAGTGAATGTGTAAGGTCAGGCCGACCTGCTGAAAGTTCCAAACCTCCCTTATCAGGCAAAAACATCTTTTGTAATTAGAAGCAGTGAGAACAGAATGGCAAACTCTATGGAGCACAGTTAATATGCCAGGAACAATTGAACTAAATTAGGTTTGTGGTTGTACTATTGTAGTGTAGTACTATAGTAAGTAAGTAATGTTAAACTGTTATACAAATAAAATAATTAATGTTGAAAGAACATATTACAGTTAAAAATAAGAGCATTAACTACTAACTGATAATGTAAATGGTAATAACTGTACTATGTTTTGAAGAATATACAACCAGTAGAACTACTATTGTAGCAAATTTAGAGTAGAATAACAATTTGAATTAAGAAAACTGTTAATGTTAGAAAAAAGGGCTTGTCTGTGTGTCTTTGTTATTAGAGTGCATACACTGGTCGGACTCAAAAATAAGGCCTCTCCTATCTTTAGATTAATGTCTGTGCTAACCTTGGCAGAAGCAGGCATCTCGTTTAATTAGCTTGAAAATTAAGTCATAGTTGTTGTGGAACTAAACACAGAGGTTAGGTATTGCAAATTAACAAAAAGAAAAAGTATCCCTTTCTAGACAGAACCATGTTAAAAACTAAAAAAAGCTATGTTATACCTATTTGATTTTATTGCAACTAAGCACAGAGGTTTTAAAAAGTATTTTGACCTAATAAGGAACAGAATGAAATAAATTCTCTGAAGATAAATAATATGTTTGAAGTAAATAGAAACCGAATGTTTGAATTAAGGTGTTTTTACCTGTTTGAGGTTTTAGTGTAATAAAAATAGTAAAAACAACAAAAGTCTTAATAATGCTGCTATATTTCTTAATATTAACACGCCTATAGTTCAATGGATTCACAGTCATGTATCTTATTTGGAGAAAGAAGTAAGCTTGATCTGATATTAGTCTTTAAGCTAAACACAGGTATTCTAGAACAATTTAAAGAGAATATAAGTGTAAATGTTTTATTATAGAGGAACTGTTAAATTTGAATATAAGACAACAAAGTGTAAACTGGATTTAATAACTGTAGTATACAATGGACCTGCTAAATAAATATAATTAAACTGGTGACCTTTACCTGCTTGGTGATAAGCATGAAAATTATCAGTCAAAGTGAGACTCGCTATCATCAGCAGTTTTGAATCCAAGGTCTTTCTATAATGAGCAAAATTAACTAACAAAATACCTTTTGGTACCAGAATTTTGTCCGTTCACTTCATTATATTATAGAAATTAATAAAAAAAAACTTGACAGCCGAAGCGAGCATTTAATTTAAATTAGAAAAGTTGTCTACAGTTCAGTTCAGTTCTTATCAGGAAGGTAGCGACTTTAATTGGGATGATGTTTGTGAGCCAAAAATACAGAGGCTTTTGTATTACAAAAGAAAAGGCAATTGTTTGAATTACATTTAAAACTAAAAAAAGACACAGCGTTGCATTTGTTTAAGTTTTACTGCAGTAATAAACAGATGTATTTATTCATAGGGAAACTAGAGTTAAAAAGTGAAAGAATTAAAAGTCAGTCTATGATACTGTGACAGAGATCAAATGACGCTTGGTGTTAGATCTCCTTCCCGACCTGTGAGGGCACTAGAAAGAAGGAACAGAGTAACCTTAAGCAAATGGCAGGACAATTTATTCTGTAGGGTAGGTGGAAGTCGGCCATTTAGGAAAGGGGCTGACCTACGGCACCCAAGCTCACTGACCTGGACGGTAGACGGTGTGGCATCTGAGGATTGGAGGAGCGGATAGGCTCGTTAACCTAGGGGTCATGGGCGAGGGTATAAATAGGGGGGGTGTAGCTTCAGTGATCTGTTCCTTTGCATATGGTTAATTCAAAACAATCTAGAAGGAGCCTGTATTCAGTACCAAAACTGTAAGTGTTCTGTTTGTCTGTGTAATAACACTGTTTGTCTTGTGTTGTTTTCTCACCAAGAATACTAAGCACGATCCGGAGCTGCAGCCGCAGGCCAGCGTAAAACCAGAACATCACCACTCATCTTTCCACTACAGGAACTGTCTTTGCACCACTAGCTCTAAAATCACGCACTGTCGGAACAGGGTCTGTGTTTGTGTTTTGTGTGGGTGAAAGAACCGGACTTTGGGTTACGGGTCAAACTCGTGGGATTATAAACAAAAGTGATACATGCTGCTGTACCATATCCATCACTATTATTGTTTGCAGGTTTTGCCATAAGGCTCTGGACATTATAATCATTAATAAACACCCTTGTATCTGTAAATCATTAGTTTGTATAATTAATCCGCTCTGCACTGCACTCACCTGCACGTATTCACCACTTTGCCACAGATACACAGTAGAATTCTGGAAGGGCATTAGGGCATTTTTGTTGTTGGCGTGAAAAGATTGTGAACCATGAGCTCACATTCCATTAACTTTGAAAAAGGGAGTCAACAGTACTTTTTGAAATATATTATTCACACAAAGAGCTGTCAAAACAGAGCAAATAATTAGATTTAATTGAATCATCTGACAAAAGAAGCAAAGCAAAAACTCTATAAAAACCAAGGTAAAATCCTAGTCAAGTATCACTCAACTTGATCTTACAAGTTGTGTGGTCCATGCTGAGGATCTCTGAAAAAGCTGGTTGCTGTTTGGTTGTATTTAGAAATCTCTGCTTTTGAAGACAGTTTTGTTTTTACGTTATATTCTACAACTACACTTCCATATAGTGGAACGTAAGACCAATTTTTAATTGATATCTCATTTATATTGATGCATTGCTATACGGTATAGGAATTAGATTTTAGCTTTGGAGAATGATATATTGGATGTTTTAGGATTTAGCAGGGGGGGGGCTTTAGCGGTTTGCATGTCTAGGGCTGGGTATGTGATAACCATACCTGTATTATTGTGTTGAAGTATTAACGCTCTTAATCCTGTAAAGGCACTGGAATCGCCCAGACTGCATATTGCTTGGGATTTGCTGTGGCCTGCAACCACCCAATCCATTTGTAAGCATTTAATAAACAGAAGGAGCACTATTACTGCTGTGATTCGTTAAAACTTCAAATTAAATGAGTCTGTGTGATTTTCTTGATTATTAAAAGTTGTCTGGATAAATTGCTAGCCCATTGCATGAACAATCCACTACAGGAGTCCAAAACATCTTTGTCCTTCTTAAACGTCTCCCGAATTTAAAAGTGTGCTCAGAGCAATGCAAGAAGTATGTGCGAATCTGACAGTATAAATAAATATGTATTACTTGTCATGGCGTACATGCATCAACATATAAAATGAACTGATTAAGAAAAAAAGCAATGCAAAGGCAGTGTATGTTAATAAACTATAATAACAAGTAACAGACAAATGCAGCAGCAATAAACTGTATGAGACATGCACATTATTTAACAAAATGGTGAAGCATCTCATCAGAACAAGAAACACCAAATTGCTTGTTGTCTGGTGTGTTACTGTGCTGTTTTTGCTGTTCGTGGTGCTGAACCCACTGTGCTTTTAAATAAGAGTGTTGTTGGCAATCTCTTGCAATCCATTAACTTGCTATAGTATGTTTCACAACCAACTTCAGTTGTAGTGTCTTCTTTCACCTCAGTTTTATTCCGTTTCATGATTCCATGATTTCTTACATTATTTTTATAAGAAATTGTGACACTATAAGAGAAAAAAAAATTGACATATCTGGGCTAATATTGTGTTTCATGACCAGGGAGCCTAGTTTCCCTCAAAAAAAAAAAAAAAAAAAAAAAATCTCAGATAAAAACAATAAAAATGAGTGTTATTCTGCAATTAAAATAAAAGGCTAAAAATCCTTGCATGTTTTTTATATTTATTTTTTTATATAAATTTAGTGGTCGCCAATTATTTTCAAAGTTTTTCTCCCCAATGTACTAATGTCCAATTATTTTTATGCTAAGCCCACCACTACCACCCCTGCGTTGACTCGGGAGGGGCGAAGACGAACACACGCTGTTCTCCAAAATGTGTGCCGTCAGCCGCCCACTTCTTTACACACTGCAGACTCACCATGCAGCCACCCAGAGCTATAGCCTCAGAGGACAACGCAGCCCTGGGCAGCTACAGGCAAGCCCACAGGTGCCCGGCCTTGTTCATGACTGTGACGGGGAGATCTGTGCTGGCTATCAGGCTCATGCATGATCCTGCAGAGGGAGGTCGGGAGCCCTGTGGGAGCTGTCTGTGGCGATGACACAGAGAGGTTCGGTGAGGGTGTGTCGCATCTCCCTCTCTCTGAGTGGTCGGAAGGCGAGTCTTGGGGGGGTTAATCGGCCAATAAAAGTGATGCTTTGCTGTTCCTTCTGGTTTGCCCTTGTAGGAGAAATAATAGTGGGAGCTGGGTTCGTAACCCTGGAACAAACAAACCGGGAAAAGAACACAAGTGTCTGGAGCCAGAGAAGACAGCCCCGGGCACATTATTTATTTAAATATCACGTTCCCATACTGGGACGTTATTGTAGCTTAGCTGGAGAATCCTGGGAAACCCTGTGAGTAGGGAGGGAACAGCAAAGCATCATTGAAACCTGAGCCATACCAGAGAGCAGAGGCTACGGAATGCTGCACCTTTTATTTGTAGCCTTATTATTGTATTTTATTTTCACTTTCTGTTTTTTTTAATATTATTTCGGCACCTGTGTGTGTACCATAGGTGGGCTGACCGGAAGAACCCCTACCACAATGACGCAGAAAGAGTTTAATTGAGTGCATCGTTTTGATATGTTTGATTGGTCAAGCAGCAGTCTGTGAAAATAGACTGAATGTCCACAGAGACAAGGAGGTGTCCCAGGAGGAAGTGTAAAAGCGTTTCGATAGATCAGGCCATAGGAGGATTGGCAAACTCTGTATTTAAAGTAAAGCCTTCCAAATCAGTGTTTTTAATCGTCGCATCATACGTTTCCAGTAGTCCTATCAGTTTTAGCACTAGTATCAGTAATCTTGCCAGGTTCAGGTTCAGCAGTGTCAGCACCAGTCTTACCAGTCCCAGTAGTAGCAGTACCAGTCTTACCAGTCCCAGCAGTATCAGCACCAGTCTTACTAAACCCAGTAGTAGCAGCACCAGACCTACCAGTTTCAGCAGTATAGCATCAGTGTCATGAGACACAGCATTAACTTCACTTATATATGTGTGATTACTGTATCTAGCTAATTATACAGTAAAACTAGCAAAGCTGGCAAAGTAACTAACACATTTGGGGCCAATGGTTGTCCAAATGGAAATTTGTCAACAACAAGGCACACAGCACAGCAGGAACTATCCCTGTCAGATCTGTGGTCTTGCACATCACTGACTGTGCAACAGTTAGTCCTATCAAAATGTACAGTTATGAATGAACCTACAAAAATAAGACATTTTTTTGAAGGGTAAACTTTGGAAAAACATACTGTTCAGAAATGACTTCAGTCTTAGAAATACCTGCCACGTTACCATGAAAAATGAAGGCGACGTTCACAGATTTACAAGTTTTAGTAGCTTACACATGGGAATGGGATACTCTGACACGATGTTGTTGTAAATGAGAAAAAAAAAGAAATCCTAAATTACATATCTATGAGTTATATTTGATTTGCAATATTAGTTTTTGTTGTCATTATTATTCAGACCTAATGAATTATTCAGACCTAATGACCAACGTTACGGGCGCGTAGGGTGTGGTAAATTACAAAAAAAAAAAGTTGTTTACTGACACTTGCTGCTAACTTCTTAGAAACGTTTATAATTATTTGCTTACTTTACTTATAATGTTTACATTATTTTGCGGAGTACAGTAATACTAAATCTAAATACTGATATATTTTAAAATAATTAATTCTACCTCATCGCCTTTCCAGCTCCCTTCAATTTTAAACGAAATGAAGCAGGCAGTAGGTGATAAACCGCTTGATTTAGATACTGTTACCATAGAAATGTAAACTCGACTGTACCATTATAATACAGGGGGGTTAATCTTACCCCACAAATACAATACATATAACTACCAACGTCTGGTTACAGAAACCTGTTTAATAAAGCATTGTATTGAGTTTAAAAATAAGACTAATGCAATCCAGTTTCTGCAAGTCCGTTTCTATGTTTTGACATATAGTTAAAAATAAATAAATAAATTTAAAAATTCTACTGCACACGTTGGAACAGTCTATATTTAAATAATACTGCCCCTTGTGCGGTGATGGTTGCTCTGTCATGTTGGGTGTTGTGCACAGATTGAGATCCAGACTCCAGAGGTGGGATTAGTTTTATTATGTTTTGTGTTGTAGTTGGGACAGTGCTGCGAGATATTGTAGGCACATATATTTCAAATTTAACAGTTGCCGTAACTTTTGAAAACTTTTGAAGACTTTTGAAGGCATCTTTGGTAAGGCTTTGAGATTCGCTTTGAAAATGATAACATTCAATAAACTAAATATTAATTGTTTTTACCATATTTAGACTATCAGACCTTTTCTTGAAAGACATATTTTTTTGTATTTCTACTGATTTCAGATACTTAAAATTGTATTATTATTATTATTATTATTATTATTATTATTATTATTATTACTATATGCTGATAACTTAAATTATGCTTACAGAAAATGTGATTGTGTAGATAAAATTTTACTTAAAAAACAAAACAGCGGCCCTTTTTTTTTTTTTTTTTTCTTTTTTTTTTTTTAATCCCGGTTCAGTAGTGTTTAACTCATCTAGTAACTTTTAACTTGCTCATTTGGGTATGAAGAGTGGTTTAAGTTAAATACCATTATTTAGTCGATCAGTGATCTAGTCTTCTGTAATTTAGCTTTCTGGGTATGGTTATATTTATCAGAATGCTGATCTTATTGAGCAGTTTGTTTACTCTACTACTGTAGTTGGTTTAGATTCCACAAATGTAGGTTTAGCTCTAGGGTTTCTCCCTCAAGAGTTATCACTGAGAGCTAGTGGACCACACTTCTGAAACTATTTTGCTATTTTTTAAAATGGTATAGCCTAGGTCAAATCAGAAAAAAGGTGGTGATATTTATTTCCAAGCAGTAACTAACTGAGTTTAATTGGTCACACCTGAGGCTAATGAGGCAAACCAGAGGTAAACACTGAGTTGGGTCTAAGTATCACAGTTAAACCTGGAATATCTAAAAATGCTATGGAACAGGAGTTTTAATTTAATCTTTTTAGGAACACTGAAAACAGCAATGCAAAAATTATAATAGCACATTTTTGTATACAATTAGCCTCATTTCAAAATCAACAGGCTATTTACATAAAAGTGGATTTATTTGTTATGTGTTATATAAGATTCCGTTTTCATCTTTCACTTTAAATTATGTAAGTGCTGTTGTCTTTAAAATAGGGAGTAGCAATTCAATCTATGGGTTTTTAGCATATACCACTGGCTGAGCTCAAGAACATTGTAACTAACAGAAGATTATAGTTTTGAGATACGGCTGGTTTTACAGATCCCGATTGACACTAATCAAGAGTTATCAAGAGTAACATGGGGCAGTCCATGCTTAGTGCTAATCAGGGTCAGTGAAAGTTTAAATATCAAGTTATAAATCGCCTTCAGATGTTTTTTTTTTTGTTGGTTTTGTAGTTACTTGAACTCAGCCAGTGATACAGTATCTATATTTACCATGGTCACGATAGACCATATTATATTAATTGCAATCCACTAAATACACAGAATAACTTTTAAGATATCTTAAAAAAAATAAATAAATAAAAATTATTGATCCGCAGAAGAATTTAGCATTTTAATCAAGACAATTTTCTTCCCATTTCACAGAGCAAACAAGTGGAGCTTGCTGTTATAAACAGTTTTATAATAAATGCTGACTGTCAAACGTGCCATGGAATTGCAGTCCTCCAGCCTGGAGATGATGAATGAAATCTCCAGTTTGGATGACCTGACCATCTCGGACAAGGCAAATTCATCTAGATACCCTGACTATGTCTACTTCAATGCAGCAACAATTTTCCAGAACAACCACGTGGATAAACCCCAAGATCAACGACTAGTGGACTACGGCAAATTAACCAACCTCCCTATGCCAGTGTTCGAAGATGAAAAGTCTCAAAGTTGGTCTTTCGAACTTGCATTCAATGCATTAAAATGTAAGTAATGGTGTAGCTTACAGAAACAGCTTATTAAGTAGTTGTTCTAAGCAGTCACTCTGTGAAACTTTAAGGTTTTGGATTATACTTATATCAGTAAGTAGATATATTCATTTTTGTAAAGAAGGTCACGCTACTGGTACTAATTAGGCAGGAAGGCTGTCACTCAGTGGAGTTGCTCATGCTGAAGGAAATTAATGGCCATAATAGTGACATTATAGAAATTGTTCCATACGAGACATGCATGGTTTTTTTTTTCCTTAAAGAACATACAAATAACTAGAATTGAAATAGTTTCTTTTTACAATCTTTCTGAAAGTTCTTTTGCTCAGGTACAGTTTTTTTTTTTAACCATTTTCCTCAATTGCTCACACTGTCTGCCTTCTTGATTGTGGTGTTTTGTAATGTGTTTTTTCCTGTTCTAGAAAATACATTGAATATCATGCTCTCTGTTTACTCCACCTGCATCATGGTAAAGTACAGAAGCCAGTAGATTCAACAGAGTTGTCTTGTTACATGAATACACTTAATGTAATTCTTGTACTCTCAAAGAAAAAACTGAACTTGTTGTCTAGTGTTTGTGTGTAATGGACACAATTTTGTTTGCCACTAGGGAGTGCAAGCAGGTACATTTTCCTAAATATCCTGAATAACCTGGTTCCAAAAACATAAAGGCAAAAATAAATTATTCATGTTTCCGATTACTTGTTGAAGCACCATTATTCCAGTGCACAAATCTTAGAAAGTCTGGAAACTCGTTTTAGATTGATTTCTGAATAACAATTTAGCATTGTAATGGAAAAGACTGTTGTTTTGTAATTTTTGATACAAGGGTGTCTGTCAAAGTTTTTAATTTTTCAGACTTTTGACATTTAAAGATACATTACTTCAGATACTATCAGTAAATGTATGTAATGTACCTTGCTATGTTCTGTAACCTAAGGTGTCTGTATAGATTAACGTAGTCCAAAATTATAGTCCAAATGTGTGGGCAGCGCTCCAGATAAGGTTTTGGGTCATTGAGTGATTTGCTCCAATTTAGACACTAGGGGGGTGATGTAAGGAGAGGCCAGGCAATTATTTTGTACTGCGACCTATGTAAGCTTAAGAGCAATGCAAATTAATCAACACACAAAAATAATGAGCTGCAATCATGATAATGAGGGTTGCAATGAGAGCCGCCTGTGCATCGGGTTATTTAGCGGCCGCACTCACAGCCAGGAGGTGAGGTGAGTTAGGAGTGCAAAGAGCAGTAGGCGCTGTATGAGATTTGTGGCGCACGAAAATCAAACCAAACAAAAAAAAATGTCAGAGGATGGCAGCAAATGGGTGTTTAGCAGCCCCAAATCACTTGCACTAGGGCTGTCACACGATTACATTTTTTGATCGGTTAATTTATGGACATTAGCTGACTAATCGGTAGATTAATCCATCCACATTTTTAATAAAGGTAACAATCTTATAGTGGCTGTCCTGCATAGTAATACTTCTAAATCATTCTGAATCAATAGAATCTAAAAAAAAAGAACCTCAATGGGAATGTGTTCTTTTTAAAGGTTTTTTACAGAATATTGTATTTATTATGTAGATTTACCTTCAAAAAATGTGTTTGACAGATAAGTAAATTGGTAGAATAGGTTGACGGGGACTAAGCCAGCACCGAGAAATTCAGAATCCAAAATCAAGAATCCAGTCGCTTATTCACCAGTCACAGACTCGCATTGCAAGTGAGTGGATTCAACCAAATGTTTTATGAAAACCTGAACTTATTGGTCACGTGTTTCTGGCAATTCCCAGGCAGGCTACAATTAACTGTCCCGGCATTCTCTAACAACCATATGCTGGATATTCACAATTGATTTCCCTTTTCCTTTCTGATTTTTAAAGTTCATTATTAGGCTACATTTTTTTAACACAATCTGCTGGGCTGCTATTCACTGATTACGTTATCTGAAACATGAAGCTTCGGTATATTAATGTGTTGTTCATCATGAAAACTATGAAAAAGATATCTTGGACATGTTTGTATACTAGGCATTTCTCTTTGTGGCAGTATCTATAAGTTCATCTCCAACCTTTCATAATGTTTGATTGTTTTACTCTTCATTTACTGTACAATACATTCCTCATTTAACGTAAGATAAGAACATTATGTGATATATTGTTGTGTGTACTAAGAATAATACACAAGAAGCCAGGGGCTGCGTTTTAGGTGTTGTAGGCACTGGAGGTGCTTTATTTAGGCTGTTCAAATAATAAGCCACCCACAACAAACTCAAAAACAGCACACAAAACACCCGACCCCAACCAACAGAAGCTACCCCATAAAAAATGGTGCCAAATTACAAATCATAACAATTGGAAACCCCAGTCCAGCCCCCCCCCCCCCCCCCCCCCCCCCCCCCCAAATCCAGCAGGTCCCCCAGGGGGGACGTTTGGGGGTTTAGAGTCTCCCAAATCTCAGAGGTACTGCAAGTCTGACGTTGGGACTGAGGCAGCTCCCAGAACCCGAACAAGTGGGGTTGTCTGACGTGACGTGACTATATATATATATATATATATATATATATATATATATATATATATATATATGTGTGTGTGTGTGTGTGTGTGTATGTGGGTGTGGGTGTGATAAAACTTGTTTAGGACCTTTGTTAATAATTTTATTGAGAGAAGGCTTATCAGACTATGGGGATATATAGAGGAACATTTTTGTACATTTTTCTATCCATACGTCATGGTAATGTATGAAACATTTTCATTGTTCTGATAATGTTATTTTATGTGATCTAATACATCAGTAAATGTCTTACTGTATGTACTGTATTTACCAATGGCAGTGTACTCAAACAGAAACCCCACATACTGTAACTACCACTTTTTACCTAGACCTAAAGCATGTTCCTACTATAGGTTCTGCAAAAACTTGAATTTACTATATTTCACTGAATCCATTATCGTAGGATGTATTCTCAGGCATTAGCTATGCTGCACAATACATTCTTGGTGTCACGTGTAGTCCTTTTGTAGCCTGTTTTGGGACTATATTAACTGTAACAAACACAGCAACAGTTAGCTAAACTGATTAAGAGAAGTAACGCTTACTGTTTGTTGAAATGGTTGACCTGATCGTGATTGAAAACTGTAAATATAACCTTAAAGGTCTAGTGTACTAAAGGCTTTAAAAATAATGTTACCTCTCATTACTCATTAGAACTAGCAACATTGCCACTGCCCATCCCAAGTAAAACAAATACAAAAGAACAAATAGCACTGTTTTATATTGCTTGTATGTTATTGGATTCTTACAGTACAGTATACTGTAGGTAGTTACTTACAGAATTGTACAATATTATCAAGGGATTATTTGACCACCTAAACCACACTGGGACATTTCCATATTTTCACAGAGAAACCAAATGGATTGCATCAACCTCTTATTTTTAAGGGTAAACCGGACACAACATTGTATAGCAGGGTGATTCCATAGTTCTGTGGCTTATCACGCTAAAGGTTGATGAGATCATCCCCAAACTGCTCCATTGCTTTGGTATCATGTTTGCCTAATGCATGCATAACTTTGTATTCATAGCTGTATCTGAGATTTGCATTGTTTAATCTTGCACTTCGAATGCTTTGTCTGTCATTTAAGGCGGAGGGTAGAGAATTTATTTATACAGAGTTATTGTATTTAAATGACTTGTGTTATTCCCTACATACAGTATCTATTTGTGAAACTCCACACTGGTTTCTTTTTACTACAGTGCTTGCTCTTTATTTTGATATCTGAATTACACATCAAAATTTTGAAATATTGAAAACAGTGATTAGTAAAGGATCCCTATAGAGGAATATAGAGGACTTTTACAGTTTACTGTCAAAAGTAAAATACCCAAATTAGGGAAATGTTGAAATATTGAGGGGCACTGATCTTAATTCATACTGTCATTAAAGCAGTGTAGTAGATCCAGCACTGCAGGCTTTGCAGATTGATGATATTATATTCCTTCTAGTTAGTTCTTGATCACCCTGCAGAGCAAAATTAGCTAACCTATTATTTTATGAAGTCAGTGATATCAAATAGTTTGAGTCACTGTTGAAGTTACCCAATGCTAATAACATTGTTATTATTATTTGCTTTGTTTGCTACTATATCACAAGTTAGAAGGTAAATATTGACAATCACAATTAAACTTTGCAGGCAAAAACAAGGTCCTGCTCTAATAAAACAGATGTGAGCATGTCTGGACAGTGTATGTTTTTATCCTGTGGATTGCAGAGTAATTTGTACCTTAATTATCCATTAGGCAAATATTAGACCTTTTCATCAATTTTCATCAATTAGGGCAGGGAAAAACAGAGATCATAGCACAGGCTAAGTGGAGAGAAACAATAATACCACCATCATTTGTTCAGGGGGCTTGAAAGCAAACTTAGATTACATGAGAAACAAATCTAATTTGGAAAATTCTAACCAATTATTGCCACCAACAGTGCTGTGCCATGTCCTAGGTACTGAATATTCATTGATCTTTTTATTGATCTAAATAGAAATTGACTTCTGAGCACACAGTTCTGCAAACTTTAATACAGGTTAAAAAAAGAAACACATGACAGCAGGACTTTGCAAACAGAACATAAAGATACAGAAACACCCTTACTGTTTAACACTTTGCAGTCCTATGTCGGACCTGGTCCGACATTACAATATTTCCTTTCCGGTCTGATGCCGGACCGGCATCATCAAAAAGATGTCAAGCTTACAGGTCTCTAGTCGTTTTTTCTACAGAAAAAGCAGAGAAAAGCATTCATTGGCTGAGTGAGGCCGATAGAAGTCGAGAGAAGCCGAAAAAAAAGGAGGCGGATCTGAGCAATACGCATAGTCCCTTCACCAGAGACACAACACGGACATAAACAAAGAAGATAGCTGCTTCCACATCCAGCACTCAAAGAATATCACAGACATTTGCCAAGCTTTTTGAGATGTTATAGTAATAAAATAATGACTTGGATAGCATTATTGAGGAGTTTGGTGATAAAATGAGTAATCAGGAGATGATTTATCAGTATGCACTAGTATGATAAATACAGCAAACAAGGAGTGGGGCAGGGCTGGAGATGCAGTACCGAGTGTCCTGTTGATATGCAGTACCTTTTAAACCAGATTTACTATGAATAAAATTACTTTTAAGCAGCGCATGTAAAATAAACAGTGCGTGTGAAAATAAATTGGACCTGACATGCCTGACAGGCACTGAATAAATGGACCTCAAAGGATTTAAAATGCAAAACAACAGGAACTTGATGATAACTGCCTTTTTAGAGATTCTTTTAAATAAAAAAATTAAACAAAACAAAAATGACTTGCAAATTTGGTCAAAAAGCTGCAAAGAAAGAAAAAACATATTTTAAGCATAGTTAACAAATTGCCAGAATATAAGCTAAACAAACTAGGGTCTTACCAATAGATACAAATAGAACATTTGAAAATGTCACTGTCAGTAAGTGTTGGTGGTCGCACTCTGAGGCCACCAAAAAAATGTGTTTGAGAACATGGTGCATGGTGACAGGCTCTTTTGCATAAGAGCTTGGAGTATTCAATGGTGGTGGGATAAAAAAAAGGTGTGAAATCTCTTAAATGGGCCAGATGCCATTGAAGGTCTTAGCCTCCACATGGGATAAGCTGCAGTATTGGAATATGAAATAAACTTTGCAACAACAGAGCAGATCCTGTTTTTAAAGAAAGATTATATTGACAAAAATGTGTTATTTACTACAGTATCTTATTTAGTTAAAAAGCAGAGGCTTACCTCAGTAGAACAAATACTGTGGAATAGTGGTTCTCAAAACAAGATCTAGTGACCACACTCTTTACTGGCCAATAGAGGTTTAACATTCAGTTTGACACAATGGAATAAGCTACACATGAAAGATGTTTGTTTGTTACCAAACTGATCATGTTTTTTTGTTATTTCTCAGTAAAGTTCTGTAATGCTTTATAAATGTACTTTCTGGTTTACAGACGTTTAGCAGGTTAACCGTTAGTTTTTTTTTTTTTTTTTTTTATCAAGGTTTGGTAAATATGTATCATTTTGCACTTTATTTCAGATCAAGATTTTCTTGAAGATTTAATGATTGACAGCTGTTTTTACCCATCTAATCCAACTGTAAGTGCAATTATTGTTTTAAGCATTTAATTGTGCACCTTTGGGAGTCAAAAGGTTTGATTTAAACATGTTACAAATTATGATTTGGTCATGCATTTATTTTAAGCAGTCAATAAGGTCACCTTTAATTATTTGTTCGCTGCCAAGGTTAAAGCATTCATTTCATAATTACCTTTACTGTAATAAATAGCAAAATGAATATGTTACTGTAGCAAGCTATTGTATACACTAGTTCACATGGCCCCTTTAAATACAGAGTGACCACTATATGTCTGATTTAGTAGGTATGTTTGTTTAAAAAGAGTTGCCTAATGTAAATTGCATTAATCACTAAAGCCATGACTTGCCTCGTACTGGTGCAGTAGCTTATGGGCTTATTTAAACAAAGCTTAGTGTCCTTAGCTCGGAAGTACACAAACCCATAATATTTGTGTTGAGATAATGTAGCAAATATAAACAGCCTCCTATGTTAACATTTACCAAAATACCCTAGAAACCAGAGAATTACTCAGTTGGTTTCTGGGGCAAAACATTTACACAGTAAACAGTCAGTAAAAAATCATGAAGAATCTACGTCATAGATTTTATCTCAAGATACAAAAATATAGCTTGTTAAACCAAAACCTGAAGAGATACAGTGGCTCTCAAAAGTATTCACCCCCCTTGGACTTTTCCAAATTTTATCGTGTTACAACATGGAATCAAAATGGATTTAATTAGGAGTTTTTGCCACTGATGAACACAAAAAAAGTCCATACTGTCAAAGTGAAAAATATAATCTAGAAATTGTTCTAAATTAATTACTAGTACAAAACAGAAAATAATTGATTGCATAAGTATTCACCCTCTTGAGTCAATATTTGGTAGCGGCACCTTTGGCAGCAATTACATCCATGAGTCTATTTGGATTAGTCTCTACTAGCTTTGCACATCTGGACACTGCAACTTTTGTCCATTCTTCTTTGCAAAATTGCTCAAGCTCCATCAAGTTGGATGGGGACCTTTGGTGAACAGCAATTTTCAACTCTTTCCACATATTCTCAATTGGATTGAGGTCCGACCTTTGACTGGGCCACTCCAGGACATTGGCCTTTTGTTTTTAAGCCACTCCACTGTGGCTTTGGCTGTATGTTTGGGGTCGTTGTCCCAGGTTTCTTGCAAACTTCAGCAGGTTTTCCTCCAGGATTTCTGTGTACTTTGCTGCATCCATTTTGCCCTCTGTCTTCACAAGCTTTCCAGGCCCTGACGCAGAGAAGCATCCCCATAGCATGATGCTGCCACCACCATGCTTCACGGTAGGGATGTTGTTCTCAGGATAATGTGCGGTATTAGGCTCGCGCCAAACATAGCGCTTAGCGTTGAGGCCAAAAAGCTCTATTTTGTTCTCATCAGACCATAGAATCTTCTTCCACTTGGTCTCTGGCATGCATTCTGGCAAACTCTAGCCGAGATTTGATGTGTTTTTTTCAACAATGGCTTTCTTTTTGCCACTTTCCCATAAAAGTCAGTTTTGTGAAGCTCCCGGGCTATTGCCATATGCACAGTGTCTCACACCTCAGCCGTGGAAGACTTTAACTCCTTTAGAGTTGCCACAGGCCTCTTGGTGGCCTCACTGACCAGTGCCCTTCTCGCCCGGATACTCTCCATTTCTTAATAATGGATTTTATTGTGCTCCGGTGGATGTTCAATGCCTTGGAAATGTTCTTATATCCTACCCCTGATTGGTGCTTTTGAAGAACCTTATTCCGGATTTGCTTTGAATGTTCCTTCATCTTCATGATGTAGTTTTTGTTAGGAAATGTACTAACCAACTGTGGGACCTCCCAGAGACAGGTGTATTTAACCTGAAATCATGTGAAACACCTTAATTGCACACAGGTGGACTCCATTCAACTAATTATGTGACTTCTAAAGACAATTGGTTGCACCAGAGCTTATTTAGGTGTGTCATAGCAAAGGGGGTGAATACTTATGCAATCAATTATTTTCTGTTTTATATCTGTAATTAATTTAGAACAATTTGTAGACTGTATTTTTTACTTTGACATTATGGACTTTTTTTGTGTTGATCAGTGGCAAAAACTCCTAATTAAATCAATTTTGATTCCATGTTGTAACACAGTAAAATGCGGAAAAGTCCAAGGGGGGGTGAATACTTTTGAGAGTCACTGTATATTCTCTAAACCATTGTGTATAATTATTTAATCTTTTTTTTAGCATCTCAAAGTGAACCCCAGATGAAAAAAAAACCCCACAGAATCAATCACGTCCACATTTTGTACCTGTACACATGCGTGATTTCGATTGAGTGGATTTCCACTCTGATGTACAGGTGAAGCAGGTGAAGCTGGCGATTGTGCCTATGGAGAGCACTCTGTGGTGCTCATGATCTTTGCTGTGTTCATCTTGTCGTATCAGTGAAGCACAATGTTTGTGCATTTTTTTAAAATATAAATGCACAGATAAACCTAAACAGTAATCACAATGCACATAGTCATACTTAATCACAGCAACAGCGGCTCGTTGAATATGTTTTCGGTGTTTGAAATGGAACATTTCTTACTTGCAAAACAAAAACAAAGGAAGAAAATACAAGTCTACAGAAAGTGCCAAGCGTCAAAGTTATGCAGAGTCCTTTTTGATAATGTTCATGCTGGCTTAAATAGAACAAAAAAGTTTATCATTGTTAGTTATTTTAGTTTAATCGTGAGGTTAATGAGGTTAATGTTTTTGATATCGTAAATATTTTGAATAACACATAAACATTTACAGTGCAGTCTATTCTGTATTATTTGTAATGATTTTGCCAAATAGAAAGTGAATACGAGTGTTTCCAAAGAGATTCCTAAATGCTGTCTTTTAATTCTGGCATCAAAAGACATGCATACGTTTTAAAAATGAAGCCTACTGTTTGGTATTCTGTTTGTTGGGAACAATTATATATTAAATAAACAAGGAAAATGTGTTAATCAGATTATTCTGCCTTTTATTGCAACTGTGGTACCATTCATTGAGCGAAAATTGTAAAGGGTGCTTTAGCTGAAACCTCCTGACAGAGGGGGTACAGTGTCAAACCCATGATGTACAATATCTAATGTACCAATAGTGGTTAGGTTAGTATAGCATAAATGGAGAATATTCAATAGCCTAACTGAAAATATTTATTTAATGAGTTATTTTACATGTGAGCCTTGGTCTAATCACCCATCTCTCTGAAGCTTAGCTAACCGGTGGCAGCTGATAAGGCAGTCAGGAATTTGCTCACTCAGGCCAAAATTATGTACAAAGACATGTATTTCTTGGTCAGGTTTTTAGAATGCTTTAATTTCACAAGAAGAACGCCTTTCTCTCATTTGCCCTCATCTATACAATTGGTGCCAATCAGTGGAATTGAGCTGCCACACTGAGTAACTGAAAAGCTGGAAGCAAATTTTCCTTTCACCTGGGAGCTTACCTAACAACTTAAAACATGTTCAAGGGAATTACTCGAACTGCAAACTTTTAATATTTAGAAGATTAAACAGAAAACAAAAACAAAACAAAAAAAAACAACAACAAAATGTGCACCACAATTTCAACGCACTAGCACTGTGCTACAGCAAAAAGTTACTCCCAGACCCAAAACCTTAACTGGAGCACTGCATACATGCCACAGAGGGAACAGTGTATATTAAAATAATACATTATTTTACATACATTGGATTATTTTTAACATTAATTGAATACCTTTATCCTTTGATACCGATGTTAAACATTTGTTCAAAAACAGCAATTAAATTAATCTTTTTTTCTGGAAATGGTCACTGCCTATTCCCCAATATATAATAGGTTTCCTGTAGCATTGAACTCAGATTTAAATTGAGCTTTATCATAAAAATGGTAAATGCAGAATAATCTCTGTATCATATCAGTCTGCCATTTCAATATCTACCACTAGTTTAATATTAAACTGTACGTTTTGCACTGTATTTGAATACTTGAAACTATTATGGTGCAACTGAAGTCTTATCTTGTATACTTGAATTTAATTTATAAAAAATAGTATTTGATATGTATGTTATCAGATATTTCATTTTGACAGAGCTGAATAAAGCTGGGTAGGGCAGTATGTTCTGCTGTGATTATGAATTATATGGGAGAAAAGCAACCAGTGCATGTCTTTAAATTGCTGCATAAAGGTAATAAGCGTGTTAAAAAATGATCTCCATTGGTAATGAATGGGCTTATAACATTACATGGCATGCTGCTATTGTACATCCTAATAGCAAACAATAAAGCCAGGCACCATAAAGTATGGTTCAAAATTCACGTTGTTCCAGTTGTACTTGAACCCATAAAGTTTAACCTTGAACAGCTTCTGGTGTGGAAAAGACTGCAAGTCTTATAATAGCATGACAGAGAAGAGCTGCTATGCAAAGTCCATTTCCCTGTCTACAAAAAAATAATGTTTGTGAGATCATTGGGGCTAGGCAAAATCCAGTGAACAAGTAAGAATTAATCAAGTAGAAATATATCATCTGGTAACTGGCAAATGGAATCGTGCCCTTTAGAGAGAATGTGGTTTTTGAAAGTTTCTGTAGGAAGGCATGCCCTGGCTGCAAAAACATAATTTATTACCCAACAGGATTATTAGAGGTTATTGAAGCATTTTACCTCCGCTGCAAGAGACCCAGAGAGATGTCAAACATTAAGCATTTACAGTGTTTTTCATTCAGGCTGAACAGCACAGCATTCGTCACTTTTAAAGTTCACATAAACCTTGCTATAGTAAGTACTATTGTGAGAGACTGCGTCTTACTTACTTATTAACTGACAATACATAGTGTCGTTGTCTAACGTTTGACGCCTTAGCAAGCTATAGATTCATGACCTAGTCTAGGAATTGGTTATTTCTGGCAATAAAAAGCTGACATTTTGCAACATTTTCAGCAGTGTATTTGCATCACTAAATGTGAACTAACTGATTAGAGAGCCTGAGGAAGTGAACCAGCAAAACGATCCAGGGCACAAAGTCCTTCCATTTGGGTTATGTTGTGTGTGACAGGGTACTTGTGTCATGTGTGAGTAACAGCTGATTAAGCAGTACAGAGAGACAACTGGGGATAGAGTTCAAACGCCGGCACAGGTGCGCAGGATTTATTAATACAAACAGAAAGAAAGTAAAGAAAGTTGGTCATGTCACATTACCAGCCATGGTAGCGCATAGAGGACACATACAGCAAGCTGTACAAAAGGCAAAATAAAACACAGTACAAAAACGACAAATAAAAGGTGCCACACAGGGCGAGCGCTAGCCTTGTAAACGAGGCGTCCTGCTCCAGGAACCGACAACACTGCGTAACCCTCGCTACACATTACATGGGATCACTATCCCCTAAACTAACCTACTGATGAGCCGGTATTCATACGACGACTCCTGCTGCTTCAGTTCAGTTCATACCGCCTTGGCTGGGCATTGCCTTCACAAGCACCACTTGCAGTTTCAGGGTTCCGTAGCTGTCATTCCTGCAGAGCAGACCCTCTCCTCCTGAGTAGACGCAGCTCTCCCCTGCAGCATGGCGTTGCAGTCGCCACAAGCTATCTCCTGCGGATATTTTTAAACTGACGGACACTCGGTCAAGACCCACCCACCTGCTGATTGAGGACCAGCACAGCCAATCACTTGCTGCCCTTCCCCACAACCAAGCCTAGCAGGCAGCAAGTCTCAATCGAGCGCCCGTCTGTAAACAATAATTTAATCACACAAATCAACTCCAAAAACACACAGTAAGCCCATTTCCACATATAAATTACACCAACACTAATTCCCACTTGTGCAGGGCAATCGCCCTGCCATATTGTGCTTCACATGTTATTTAGTAGCATGATAAAAGAGGCTGCTAATAGTAATTTAGCTTCTCCGAATGGCAGCTGACCAAACAAACTGATTTCACGAGGAGAAATGTGCTAACCAATCACCTGCTATTGACATTCACTTTACAAGTTGTAGTAGTTTTCGGTTTTCACATTACATGCACACTTTAATTAGTGTCATCAGATCTACATTTCTTGGACCTGCCAATGTCATTTTTGATGGATAGTGCATAGTGAATATGTTTATTTGATTTGTGTCATTACAGCATGATGACTTGACTAGCCTGGTTGTTGTGATGTTGTATGATTTCCAAGATCACAACTTTCAACCCAGACTCTGTCTTGCTGATGAACAGGAGATAGAAGAAGTGAGAGAAGTAGAAAAGTGCCTGAACAGGTATAGCTGTTGAAAAACTGAATCTTTTATTCTTTCATTTTGCCTTCATACAAAAATCTACATTCCAGTTACTGTAGTAAGCCCACTGGCAAAGTTATAGATTACATTTATGAAATGACGTTTTATGAGGACACTTGCAGTGTATAATGTTTGTTTTATGTCAACAGACAGAAAACTTGCAAGCTCAGGATAAACAAAGAAAAAAAAAACTCTTTCAGCACTAAGTAACTTTGCAAAAAGAAAACCTCCACAAGCATGTGTTAGATGTTGTATTGTAACATCTCATTGATCCCAAAATAAGGGGATCGTTTTAGCATCAATAACTACAAATGATTCTAATCCTGATGTTCACTACTCATGCAACATTGCTGCGTGCTGGCTCTAAAATGTTAGCATGGGTCCTGTTTTTTTGGTGATATACAGGCTTCACTGGAACGTCATTCAGATAGCATAGACAAAGATTCTCAGCAGCCCTTCATACTTTATCACCTCAGCAGAAACAGTAAAATCACAACGCAGTTGAAACCAAGTGAGATCTGTAGCAATGTTGGTTTTCAGCATTTGGCAAAAAAATATTACAGTGCGGCTTTTAAACACTTCGAAAATGAGCTACAGTATATAGTGTGTTGAGAAAAGAAAAGTAACAATCTTTTAGCAAGTGGAGTCAGCAACAGTAAGTAGTGAGGATGATATTTAATAGTAAACAGGCATTAAATGATCAAAACCTCTGCAAAAGACTTTTATTGTGTGTCTTTTCCTTTACAGTTTTAAAACAAAACTAGCTGCTTCTCTGGCTCGCTGCCGAATCAAACTCTCCATTCTAACTATCGACTACCTCTTGCCCGAAACTGTAAGGACAAAACAAGAGAGAGCCTCTACCCTCCCTCTATATGCTTGGGTGAACACAGTAAAAACTAGGTAATTGATTTCTGTACATGTATTTTCTGAGGCAAATACAGCTTTTCAGTAATAGTAGAGGATACAGTAAAACCAAAGACACCTAGTTCATAGGCTGCAATTAATGTCTTGGGGGGATTTGATGAATCTTCCTCTGTCAGATGTCAGTTTGGAATATGCAGATAGAATGCCATAGATGAAAAGTTGTTAGTTACTTGGTACCTAATCACTTCATGTGTTTTTTGTTCAAGCATCAATCTATATCATTGTATTTAACATATTAGCAAATCCTGAATTAAAATAAAAAAACAAGTAAAGAACCAATAGATAACCAGCACAATGAAAGAGGAATATGTAATATAAAGCTAACAAGCTATTTTTTTGTGGTTCGCCCTCCTGCTTTGAGTGTGTGTGTTCAGCATTTTGGGGTGTGCGGAGGATTTAATAGTCTTCAACCTAGAAAAAAAGGATTTTAACTTGTGTGATTTATATTACTAGCCTTGAAGAAGTGCACAATTCCTTGGTGAGAGCAGGATTTTTGAAGGTAAAATCAATCACTGAACTTGAAGGATTAACTTTCTGTCAGGACCCGCACTGTCAGGATTTGTTGGTTTTTCCTGCTCACCTCAAAGCTGACCTTCGTGGAATGGAGCTCTTTACAGACTACAAGCTAGTTTTTCAGGTGGGTAACGATGCCATTGTGATTTAAGTAACACCTACTAAAGACAAAGGTGGATTCAAATTGTCCTAATTTAATGCGTTATAAAAAAAGGACATTGCTGTTTTTCTATTTCCTTTAGGTTTTATTTTTGTCTGTGTACATGTGTTGCCCTATAATTAAGGAATGCAGCTAGTTATAACCAATTCTGTATTTTTAAGTAGATCAAACCACACACAGCACACAAGCATTGTAGTCTTAGAATGCACCACTGGTGTTCCACTCTCAGCTCTGTAAACTTACACAGTGTCATTTGGGTCACATGCTGAAAGTCAGCTAATCTGGATCTTCAGATGCAGAGTCAGCACACAGTTAGTATCTGAACGTGGTAATCCCAGCACAGACAGTCCTCGGCATCTCTAACTTTTTAACAAGCAGCTTTTCAAAAGCTATTTATTATGATTAGCTACAAAGGCAGAACTATGCTAAGCAGTTGTCACGCTTGTCTTCAGTCATCTTATTAAAAACCTCTCTCAGGATTATTGAATCTATGTGACATCCCTTGTTTTATTTAGGCTTTGTTTCAAGATTTTGGAGATGACTTGCTTCCAACTAAACAGTAATGGCTGTAAAGGTTTTTGCATTTTGAAAATCCATCACTGAGGCTATTTTTGATGACTGAAGTGTAGAGGGTTAAGCAGTCCAATAAACTGCACAGTGCCAAAGAAAATGTGGGGCTAAGCGGGAGAATTTGGAGCTCAGCACTACAACACCAAGGCAAGCAAATACAAAGAGTTATTGGTAGATGCTGACTATGACAGGATTGTAAGGTTCGATCACATTTGCACAGATGAGTAGTGGAGCTACTGCCTGTGGAAAAAAAAAGGGATTAAGGTATATGGGAATTTTGTAGTGAAATCAACCCTGTCACAGTAATTCTTCCCTTTGTTTAAATGTTTAGGATAAATCATGCAGTCTGGCTGCACACTCTGCAAAGGCCTTGATGAACATGGATGATAATGTCATCATTGGAAACATGGGATCAGGCTTGACCATAGCTCACATGTCTACACTGACCAATCAGAACACAAGCAAGATATTTGTTTGTGGGGTGAAATCCCAGCAAGAACAACTGCAACATTTGTTCACACAAATGCATTGCAAAAGTAAGTGGCTAGATATTGTTAATTATTATGACATAAACCTTTCTATCTTTATGTATTATTATAAATGCTGATTAGTAATGCACAGTTTAAAATCAACCTCAGCGACTTTTATTACGTTTTCTTTAACTTTTTTTTCGTTTTACAGGTGATACACACATATACACACATACATACATGGGCTGGTTAGAAAAAAATTCTGATTTTTTTTAGCACAGTATTACATATTTTTAAAAGTAAATGGCAGATGCCAATGGCTTGGGCCAACTTATAATATGATTTCTTAAAGACTTGTATCACAGGCTTTGAAAAGACATTTGTGAGACATGAAAATATAAGCTCATTGTAATATCAACATGACATCCACATTGGTGCTGGATCTGATATCATGTTGAATTTAATCACAATAAGACATGACTGATGAGTTTAGTTGCTGTAACACCATATGTGTCCAGGTTTGTTATTAATAAATAACATACAAACAACATTACACATGATTAACCTTTTCGTCTGTTTTGTTGAGGCTTATCTAGATTGTGCTACAAACTTTATTCAATTAATCAAACTTGTAATAATGCTGTTTAATGTTAACACTTTTTATTGGCCTAACATCAAAAAAAGTAGAAGGGACTCAAGCTGACCATATAGCTTTCCCTTCGTCACATTTTAAATGTTCATCATGTAGAAAGAATACATGTTACTGCATTACACTAACGGTCTGTTTTTCTTTTTTTTGTTCAGATATAAAGCTAATACCCGACACCTTCACAGATATTGAACCTACAGATGCACGGTTACAAAAGGCTAAAATTATTTTGCTCCTGCCTCAGTGCACTGTATCTGGTGTCAGTAACCCAGTCGAGTTCATATTAAATGAAAATGGAGGTACTGTACGAAGTTCTGTTTGCTTTGAAACTGAGGGTTTTAGTGGTCGAGAACGTAAACATTGCACCCTTTAAAATTTACATTTCGGTAGAACTGATTATTATGAAACTTTCTTAGGACATTCATTAGCATACTTTAATGAAAATATTGGAATCCGGTGATATAAAACAGGACTGTCCGATTGTTTATACATTCATACACTTACATTTTACATAGTTATAAACCTTTATCTAAGTCAGATGAAACTTTGTTAGGATATGTTTTTTTTTTATCACAAGTTATTGATAGATCAGAACTTGAGAATATCAGCAGCGGCCTGCCTGTATGTATCAATGTCAAAAATATTATTATTTGTTTATTTAGCAGACACCTTTATCCAAGACAACATACAGAGACTAGGGTGTGTGAACTATGCACAAGGAGCACAAGGAACACACTTATTTTATAACGTACGTTTAAGTCAAGGTGATATACTATATGTTACTGACATGCTTGTGCTTTTAAGCCTAATGCCAATATTGGTTATGATTTATTTGTTAGATGCTGGTCTTCTCCAGGATCTTTCCAGGGGATCAATATCAGAAGATAAACTGAATGACCTTGTCAAGCACCAAGAACAAATCCTGACACATGCAGTGAAATGTAAGTCTGTGATATATACAGTACCATAGGTACTGTCATAAATAAATAAATAAATAAATAAATTCGAAAACTTACACTTTTCTACTGTCAGAAAGATCCATTCCAGGGCACGACAACAAGGTAGGTAACTGCTGAACAATCAGATAGAATATTTATATTTAAAAAAAAAAAAAAAAAAGGTAAATGCATCTATAATTTAAAGATTTAAAATGTTTAAATTAACAATAAAGGCACAGTTTACTGGTTTCTGTTTTAAAGAAAACTCGGATTAGCAGGCATTTCTTCTGCGGCTTCCCAATGCCGGCTGCTATTGGTTAAAATATGACTTGCTGTTTATACTATCTATTAGTGCTGGGACAAACATGCGAATATTCAAACCCTTATTACTTGACACAAATCCTGTGCCCATGTCTGCTAGAAATTACATCACTACATTAAACAGAACTGGTTTTGCTTTTCACCGATTTACCGCCTTGCAGCATCCTTTTTTTGTACTTAATTCTGTGTGGTAAAGTAAGGCCTTCACAACGTATTCTTTTAGGGATATTTTTTTGACTAGTGTTGAATATAATGGCTTTGAAAAAAAAAATACTTTGAACAGGTATCCGAATGTGGAAATTCCATCTTTGTTCCAGCAGTGCTATTTATACTACTTGTGTTGCTTGATAACTTATTGACTAAAAATCTTATTTTATAAAATCAACACCACATCGTAACACTATCTGACCATGAGGATGCACTGATGTAGATGAGTTCCTAATATCCTGGAATTAGTTATCCCCATACTTACAATTTAATGCAGCAATCTACCTGGTGTTTTGAATTTTAATGAGAATTCAAGTGCAAGTGAAATTTAATTAAGAGGAAAATAGGAGTCATGTCCATAGTGGTAATGTATTTAAACAGTATGTCAATTAGCAATAGCCAGAATTTATACAGATTTTACACTGTTTGCTTAATCTAAACTGTCTACGATCACCCTTAGAAAGATCCCTGGAAAAACCCAACTCGAATACAACTACATGGACCGCACATATAAGTAATAATATTTTATATGCTAAGTAAAATACCTCGATCTATAGAAAATTTGTAAGTGTGGTGAGCAGCAATCAAGGGAAAGCAGAAGGTTCCCTTTTAAGTACGAAATGTAAGGATTACAGTATGGGTATTTACCTCCTAAAGACCTGAATCCTTAATATTGTATACCAAAGCTGCTCAACGAGCCTGTGATGCAGTCATGGCCAACCCCCAAGGGCACAAAAGGACTGTGATGCTTAATGCACTAATGAAGCCTCCATTTGAGCCCATGCATTCAGCTGAGCTGAAGATGGTGTAATATTTAAAGTGGCTCTCTATCACCTCTGCAAAGTAGGTGAGTGAGATCCAGGAATTCTCGATAGCGAACGCCTGCTTCATTTTTACAGATGCTAGGACAAACGTTACACTCGTTACCAATCTTGCCTTTTTGTCAAAAACTACTTTCCAGGCTGACAGGCAGCGACAGCTCCTTGCACTCTGCCCTGTTCATGCCCAGGTGTATTACTTTGACAGGACAAAAAGTTGGAGGCAGTCCAAACTATTTTTTGTCTTCTATGTGGCAAAGTCTCATGGTCAAGCCCTGTCTAAGCAAGGCTGTCCAAGTGGATATGAGACATGGTCAGGACTGCCTATGAGCTGGCCAACTTGACTCCTCCAGAAAAGTTCACTGCCCATTCCACCATGGGAATGGCAACTTTGTGGGCTTTATTCCAGGGTGCATCTGTCAAGGACATTTGCAATGCAGCTGTGTGGGCTACTCCACATACCTTTATTAGGTTCTACAGACTTAATATAGTGGCTCCTCAAAACCCTGGTTTTGGAACTTGTGTTAAGGGTGGGTTCTCAGTCAACCCTTACAACACAGACATAGAGTTGAGTTTCTCCCTCGGTTTTTTCACGCTAGCTACTTGTTACTGGGGTTCTGTTTGGTAGTGCACAAGGCAGCTTCTTAGCTTAGCCATGAACCATTCCAGTTGTTCTGCAATTTTGCCCTTGCGACGGCTTTGGTATACTCACCCATACGGTAATGTTTAAATTTCATACTTGAAATCGCACATAACCCTGGTTCCCTGAAGTAGAAATGTAACCATTAACCTTCAAGGTCGCTGCGTCCATGATTGTAGCAGGTTTGAAAACAAAATGGCATTATGATCTGTGAGCGCAGTCCTTTTGTGCCATCGGGGGCGGGCCTTGACTGTGTCTCAGGCTTGC
Source organism: Polyodon spathula (assembly GCF_017654505.1). Lineage (NCBI taxonomy): Eukaryota > Metazoa > Chordata > Actinopteri > Acipenseriformes > Polyodontidae > Polyodon > Polyodon spathula. The sequence continues at coordinate 90,276,810 of NC_054534.1, forward strand.
TGAGCAGCTTTGGTATACAATATTCAGGATTTTGGTCTTTAGGCGGTAAATACCCATATGGTAGTTACATTTCTATTTCAAGGAACCACAGAGTTATGATAGTAACCTAACGATCTCTGATATTTCATAAGAGATCCTTCAACAAAGTGGCTACATTGACCAACATCGATCAAGATAGTACAGGGTTTTTCTAGATTGGCAACTTTAGAAGAAAGCACCACTGGTCGAGCTATCTGCAATGTATTGTGACAAGCTACAGATGTGCTACAGTGGCCTACAGGCATACTACAGCAGGTCAGTCTATAAAAGGTCATATAAATTGAGGGCAATTAAATTCAGCTATTGGAAGTGAAACATAGTTTATAGTTTGTCCCAAGTTCCATTCTGAAAAAGCATTATTTAATTTAACAAAAGCTAGCAATTTGTTTCTGCAATTGTCATGCAAGGTGCTGTAAGTATACTGTAGCAATTTGCTTCTGTCTTCTATTTGCTGTAATGACCTGTTTTTGTTTCTGAGTGAATAGCATTGGATTTTGCATGACTAATTCATAACTACATGTCAGGCTGTAGTGGATTTCATCTCCAGTATACTATAATAGGATCTTAAAATGGCTTCTGCCTGCTACATTTTTTTGCACAGTATTTAAAGTGGATTGATAAGGCCCAATTATTTTTTATTAAAGTTAGAATAAATACATCAGAATAAAATTATCTTGCCTCTTTTTTTCTTTGATGGTACAATTGGGAAACATTTTTACATTTTAAAGTAAATAAAAATATATATATATATATATATATAACTGCAGTGCAAACAAGTTTTATTACCTTTCTGTGTAATTGGGATGGAGGTATTACACACAGTCTGCATTTTCAAATTTAAAGAGAACACAACACAATTTTTACTGTACAGTTCAGCGTGGGACAGTCTGGTGCTGTGATACCCACACATTTTGGCGATTTTACTCAGTTGCTTGCAATTGTTCTGGATGTTAGACTACCGTCTGCATACTGTGCCTGTAGCTGAAACCTTTAAATCTGTCTGACCACATTCCAACTAAATAATTTAACACATCAGCTCTAGTTCATTCAGCCATCACTGGTTTATAGTTGCATGTAAAATTAAAGTAAAAATGCTGTTGCTTACTTATATAGGATCTTCTGTGGTTCAGTGCTTGTGTATAAAGGATGGCGTGTGCATTTTTGTTTCTTTAGTTTGATTGAAGCCTATGGGCGAATCAGAAACTCTGGAATTCCCTTCCAGAATCATTTTTCTGTTTCCATTTGGGTATTCAAGTCAAGGTTAAAATACACTTGATTGACTTAGCTTGTCATTGCTGACTCAATTTTAGCTTCTTATATCAGTGCTTTGATGTGCTTGTTCATGAAACTTGCTAAATACATTAAGATTATATAAGAATGTGGAATACTGTGCACTTGCAGTCTCCAATGTATCTCTGTTTTTCAGAGCATGATATTTCACCTTTCAAAATAACAAAAAAGGACAATGAAACTACTTTGCCTGATTTTAACATACATTTCTATGTGTAAAGATCTGATTTGTTTTGTACGATAGCCGCTGTTGTCTTGTTACAGTTCACTTTAATGAGCGTTATCTTTGTAAGCACATACAGATGATTTAACTAGGGTATAACATTTTTTTAGAGCTTTGTTTGACATCTTTATTTCATTGTGACATATTACTACACACATCTCTGAAAGTCTGCCTTTTGCCAATAGATGGGATTTTAAGATTAGACACAACATAACAATATAAGTGACAAACCAGTAATGTCTGGTTGTTAATCATGGTTAACGCAGTGATTTTCTTTATTTGATGTGTTTGCGCAGAGGGTGTTTCATGTGATCTTGTCTCTGCTGTTGATGGATGGCAAGCTTCTGGTACTTGCAACTTTGCGAAACCATAGAATAACTTGGCACAGTTATTTCAGGAAGCAAAATATGCCTTGCTACTGCCAAAAAGCCTTTACTTAAATATATGTGCTATCAGTAGAAGAAACATGTGTGTAGGGTAAACAGGTTTTTTGATATTGTTTTCCATTAATCTAAATTGTGGCTGACTAGCTGACTTATTAAAAAATGTTGTCTTTCAGAGCAAGAGAATATGCCACTTCATTATGACTCTATCATTTTATTCTACTGTCTTTTGCTGGCTAAAAAAGTGACAAAAAAGTGTACAGTATGAGCCTCTTCTCTCTATCGTCAGATATTCAACTACAGTGGCAGATTAAAAGCATGATTATCATCAAATGTGTTTTTCTTTTGTCAATATTTCTCTCAAGGATCAATATTTCTTATACACTGACTATGGTCAAAAATGTATTGTATCAATATTAGGTAGTTTTTAAACAGGTTGTGCTCTCTTAAATTCTCTAGCAAAGATAATAAGCAATGACTTAATATGTAGATGATCCAAGGACTTGAGAAAATTGCTAATTTGAGGATCATTTTACAGTGACCTACTGAAGGAAGTACCTACACCAGAAAATATAACCTGTATGTTTAAACTACATGTTAGAAACCATCTTTCTTACAGTGTAATGTGCAATATATATATACACACACACACACACACACACATATACACAGTGTGTTGCTAGGGATTTATGATTTCCTGCCCTAATCTATCACTGTACTGTTGTGTGCCATTTTTACCGTGGCACAGAAAACAAAAGCGTTGCTGCAGATACCAGAATACATCATTCAATGTACTAGATGCGTTCACTCTAAAAATCTGGAGATAATGAAGAGTTTAGCAGACCTATTCATTTTTTATGTCTTAACCTCAAAACATTTGTGTAGAGCTGTTATATGTGAATTAAAAACATGATGTTAATGAATGTCTTGCTTATAATTTCTGTTAGTTATTAATACATGTCAAAACAAGTAGCTGTCTACAGCTATGGTCAAAAGTTTTGAATCCCCCTATAGAATGAGCTCATTTTACTTCATAAAGTTGAATGAAACCTGCTGAATAATGTTACGTTAACATATTGAATTACATACTGCTTTGTAGTTTTCCTTACACTTAACAAAAAAAAATGAAATAATTTCTTTGGTTACATTATGTTAAATAAAAGATCTAAATTATGTTCATAGATTTTTTTTTTTTAAATTATGTCTCAGGTGATGCTAAACTTTTGGCTGTGGCTGTAGTTAATTAAGATGTTGTGCATATCAGCTTTCAAATGTTTGTTTTCATTGTTATGGTTTATAGGGATATTTTCAGAAATATTTCTTAAATTAACTTTATAAAATATCTAGAGGAACACAATCACAAAGATAAAGACAGTATAGTGAGTGAGTCGATATAAAGATGAATTATTCTGTTTAGTTCTGTACTGTTAGTAAATCAGTCTGTCAAGTAAATCTCATTGGTAGGAATGCAAATTGAATATTGCAACAAGCAGAGTACACAGTATATGTGTTAAATGCTACTGTAGACTGGAATATGTGCTGATGTATGGACAGATCCACTTATTGACTAACTTGGACATTATTTAAGGACATTACTAAGCAAACTTTTTTATTTTATTTTTTTGGATTACCAGTATAACATTTTTTTTATTTTTTTATAACAAACTCAACTTTGAAATGGTACATGTTGGATTAGACAAATGGGTGTCAGCATATTCCTGGCAGGCTGGCTGAAGAAGCAGCCTGGTAAGGGAATAAAAACCTTCCCTGTCATTTGCAATCTGTAGCCACTCAACCAGCGATGACTTGCAAGAAAATTATTTTTAAAAATGCAAGTCACTTTCTGAAGTAACTTACAAAAAATAGATGGTGAGTAAGTAGATTCAAGAAAATGCACAGAGTCCTTTTCTTCAATCAGTTGCCAGGTTTATTGAAATATGCAGGGAGTCTGGTCCCAGGTACAGGACAAACAACACTCCAAATTACAATGTTTGCATGACATTAAATACCCTTCTGTATAGATGGTCCACCTCCCCTTTCTCTTACACTTAACCAATGGTCAAGGTACAACACTTTATTCTGTTAATTTAGTGTGTGTGTGTGTGTGTCTGTATGTATGTGTGTGTGTGTGTGTGTAGTCTAATGTGACAACCTCTGAACTCAGTGCATTCTTCACACTCCTGGAGACAAAAGGTCCATACATCTGCCTTTTGTTATCTCCTTGCGACCCCCTTTGATGCCAGTGGGATTATCTCTTTTGATCTCTCTGAAGTCTAGAGCCTGTTCCCTTCTAGTCCACAGCATTGTTATCTCATTAGCTTGCAGTCATTGTTGGGCAGTTTGTAGACGCATCGTCTCTATCAGTGGTTAGCAGTACATGCAATTTGAACCAAACAGTCTGCTATCTGCAATATTATTCTCTTTTCAGAAAAGAACACCAGTATAGCTCTGCTAGTCCACATGCGTAGCAAACCCCTAATCAATTCTCAATCCATGTTTTCCAACACTTTCTATTCAGCCAAATGTGATGATTCCATGTTCAGCTTTTTAGCAAATTATTTTTATAGAATTGTGCACTAGCACAGGCGGGGTTACTGCAGTTTTGAGTACTCTGGTCCCTTGGTCCTTGGAGGATGTGTCGTATTTCATAAATACTGTGAGCAGTAAGTACTGTGTTAGTGCCATGAAAGAAAAATAAATCTTCTATATAATGGTTCTCAGTCTCCCTTCACGTGGTACATGGAAAGGTTACATAATTACTGAAAGGAAGCGGCAGCATCGTTTATAGATCCCAATGCAAACCCAAAATCTGAGACCTTAAAATCTGACCTACAGAAGCAGGAAGAAAATGCACACATGGAGAATATCTCCAAGTTAAAAAAAGGTCTATATAGTTTTGGAATGCCTAAAATATATTCTTTACTAGAGTGAAGTGTGTTATCCCGCTTATAAAACAGATACAATTAAAAAAAAAAAACATAAAAACATTTTGTTATATTTTCTGATTATTTTTTTTTTTTTTGTTTTTATTTGTTTTGTTTTTGTTTTTAACATGACAAAATAAAGTAATATCCTTATTCGCATTCGGTGTAGCGTATATATATATATATATATATATATATATATATATTTTATCTTGCTTATAGGAAAATGCACACATAACAAAAACAGTAAACAATCACAAAAATGTAATATCTGTCTTGTGTACTTGAACCTTGCGGCATGAAAGGCGCGCTATGAATAAAGATTATTATTATTTATTTATTTATTTATTTATTTTTAGAAAACGAACAATTTCATTGTATATTCTTCCATTTTGCAGAAAAAGCAGTCCCTCTAACAAGCTTCTATTTGTTGTAAACATTAAACTGGAGGTTTTCAACATTTCCATTTATTGTAATTTAATTAATGAATGATGCCTCCGTCTCAATCACTCCGTAAACAGAGCTGACATAACTGCAATGTTTGCCTCATTGTTAGTGACGAAGCATTTAAAATGCCAGATAAAAGATACAGAAAAGGAGGCAAAGACAAATTTCACTATCCACCCATTACAAAAATACTTTATTGTCATTTTTAAATAATTGCAATAACAGGTTATCATTGAGTTGATGTCAGCACTGTTTATGGAGTGATTGAGACCAGCACAGAGGCTAACATAACAAGACGGAGTAGCTTACTCTTGACTAGCCGAATTACACATTGAAGATTGGTTTCCATTACATGAGAGTAGATGTTGAACTCCATGCTGATTTGAACTTGGCTCTCACCAAGATAAGCACCAACTAAGACGTAGCTTTGCAGTAAACTAATGTGATCCATCTGCATCTCCATCCATTTGCGTTGTTTTCCATCTGATGTAGATATCCTTCTGTCTGGTGTTGATTGCTGAGGTGTAATACTGGCTCCAGGGATCAGCTCATTTCGCCTCCCCAGTGCATCAGCACACACACACCGGCTGCGATGCTGGCTCCGGGGATCAACCCACTGTGGTCTCCCAAGCGCATCAGCATGACAACCGTCTGGATTGAGCTAAGTAGGGTACATCTCTGGGGTCTTCAAGTGGGCACCTTCCATCCTTAGTGTTTCGTTGACTAGCCCACGACACCTCAAGAGGGCTCAAAGGTGATTCTGATGTTCCAGTATCACCCCCCTCCATCCTCCTCTCAGCTCAGCCCTGCTTACTTACCTGTACATCAGCGTTGCTTTCTTTTTATTGTGCTTGAGATTCCCATCCAGAATCTTTCCATCTCAACCACAGCCAGTTGCTGCTCCGTTCTGATGCTTCAGATAAGTTTTTCACTATTGGCCACTGAACCCGACATCTCTGAGAAACCGGGTTGTAGAGTGTGCCACAAATCCTCGACAGCCCACCTCCACTGGGTAAACTTGGACTCTCCATCCGCGTTGTTCCGCTTCAGCAGCTAGTTGAGCATACCGAAGTTTCTTCCTCTCATATGCCTCATCCACAGCATCTTCATGGCACTGTTAACTCTACCAGATGAACAAGGCATGCTGATCCAGACCACAAGACAATGTCTGGTCGAAGGTTAGTGGTGGCAATCTCAGGTGGAAAAATAAGCCGTTGACCAACAACTGCCAGAATTTTCCAGTCTCTAGCAGCTTCCAGTTGTCCTGGGCGAGGCTTGGTTTTAACACCTTTTCTTGGTGGTTGCTCTCCTTTTGTGTGTAATGCTTTGATGGAACTGATGGCAACTTATTGGTCAGGTTACACTTGTCTTCCAATGCTAAGGCCAAACATCGCAGCACCTGGTCATGGCGCCAAGTAAACAGTCCTTGTCTAAGACCCACCTTACATCCTGTCAAAATGTGCCTTAATGTTGCAGGTGATGAACACAAAGGACATGAGGGATCCTTACTCACCCAGAGGTTTAGGTTCTGTGGTGACGGGAGAACATTATATGCTGATCTGATGAGGAAACTGATCCTGCTCTGTTCCATTGTCCATAGGTCTTGCCAGCCGATCTTGCGTTGTTCCACACTCTCCCATCTCATTCATTCTCCCTGCTTGGCCTGGAAATTGCCTTTACACACCTGATCCTCTCCTCCTGCTTTTGCAACTCATTGACTACCAGCTTCCTCTGTTGAGCTGGGGTTGCCTTGTGCCATGTAGGAGGAGCTGAACTGAGACCAAAACCTCCTTTTCCATGCTGAACTTGCCCCATAATATCTCCTATTTGAAGGGCAGCCTTAGCATTTTCCACAGTTTTCTTTGCCGTCCATTTTCTTCCAGTTTTCAACACAGGTGCTGCCTCCCTTACGCATTTGTCACGTGAATCTACTAATGTCATTACCAGTCAGACTTTGGCACACTTAAACTCCTTGTTTAGAGCAGAGATTGGTAGCTGCAGTATTCCTTTACCATTAAGTCCCACTCTGCTGAGGCAGCGTGGAACTCCCAACCATTTCCTGACGTATGAACTGATTAAAGCTTCTAGCTTTTCAACTGTTGTCAAGGAAACCTCGTACACAGTCAGTGGCCACAGCAGTCTTGGCAATACATCAAACTAAAAGCACCAGAGTTTCAGTTTGCCTGGTAAAGCGCTGCTGTCTATGCTCTCCAACCCTTCCACTGCTTGTTGTCTAACTTCCCCCACACGAAATGTGCCCTTTAGATCCCCATCGTACCATCTCCCTAGACTTTTCACTGGCTTCTCGGACACTGTTGGTGTTGCCTCACCAGTGATGTTGAACCTTTTATCTACTACTTTACCTTTAATTATAGAGATGCTCCTTGATTTAGTGGGCTTAAATCCAGGCAGTCCACGAACAAAAAAGTTAAGAACCACTGCTCTATAAGATGGGACTTGATTTACCAGCTACAATCGCCACCACTGAGAACGGGCGCGTTTGTGTTACAGGATTCGACCACAGTAAGTGATCCCACACGATAGCCTGATATTGAAAATGTCTCCCAATCACCAGTACAGTAATCAAAACAAACGAGTGTATGCGATTAAAAATCGTTAAGACAACTTGTTACTCTAATAAAAAAAAAATTATCAAAACCTATGAATGTAATAAAAAAAGGTGCAAAAAAGTAATGCAAGTGCAGTAATGTACAGTACAGCTGCATCACTACAAATTATTTCCAGTGAAGAACTCTGTGATACGCATCTGGATGATTTTTTCTTACAAGTGTGGACGGCAAACTTTGTCATTGTTTTCTAAAAAGTGGATGCTGCTCCGTAGCACGCCGCATATGCTACAAGCGCAGCGTGCACGCTTACGTCATCGTTGTTATAAAAATAATTAAATTCATTTGGGCAAACTGGCCCATATTTAAAGAATGCATGTTGACATACATTTTAGTTTTAAAATGAGATCATTAAAAAAAAAAGCTGCGAAAATGCTAGTATTGTCCATGGCAGTTAAAGCACAGCACTTGATAAATTACCTCCTAAACTCTGCTGGTTGCTGTGAACCTTTGTTGTGCTCAAAGTTCTTGTTCCTCTGTCCAGACTCCAGAGGTTACTGGATTTGTTTAACCTTTAAAGTCACTGGGTCATAAAAGACAGTATTTACAGGAAAAAAGAACAAGTGATTTATAGATAAAATAATCCCAACATTCCTTGTAAAAGCAGCAGCTTTAATGAACAGTGCATTGACAGTAAATAGTCTAGCCATAGCCTTGTAAAGGACATGGGGTGATCTCCTTGTTTCGTGGCTGAAGTTCTTACAGAAGTTTAGTGGGAGGATACACTCATGCAGTGGAATCTGCTTTGTGCCTTGACCTTCTGCTTCTAGTAATACAAGTTCGAAACTCATAAATGTCCACTCTTTTTAAACAATTTATGAGTAAGAACTAGAGATGTTGGTAAAACGTATCAGTTATTGATTTTGACAGATAACATCACAAGTGCAGCAGCCTATGCAGCTTACGTTCATACATTTTCAAGACACTATCTTCCAAGGTGATAAGATTAAGGTTTACTAGACGGAAGCTGATTTTCTGTGCTGCTTTAAAAGTAATTGCTTGAGAATTTCTTTTGTGGTTGGAGCACCACCAAAAATCATTATATTTTTTAGGATTGCTTTGAAAAAAATAGAACCCATCATATTTTCACATTGATGGTCTGAGGAGAATATATAATCAAATCTATATTCCTGGGGTCATAAAATAGAATCAGTTATAATTTAAAGAAGTGTGCTCCGTGGGGGATAAATAATATGGCAAGTTTAACTAGGTTAATTGTAAGGGGCCAAATGAGAGAACGACAGTACTGGTCCAAAGTAATTGTCTTTTATAATGGGATTCTTGTTGATGGGCAGGAGTTACTGTGCTTCTGACCTTTACCAGGAAAGAACACCTTTGAGACTCATGAGTGTCTTATTTCCACACATGCCCTGGAAACTGCAGTAGTACAAATTTACACAAAACAACTTACATTTAGAATGTAAAATGTTTTACAAATTGGTTCTTGTTCTTTTTTATTAGATACAATTTTTAAACTAAGTCAGTTTGAGTAACCTGTCAGATTTTGTGGGGTTTATCGATGTTTAAGGTTATTAGTGTTCGCAAAGAGATTTATTTATTTTATTTAGTAGCATTGAACATAAAATAATGAAAGGTTAATCTATGACGTGTTTAATTTTATATCTGCATTTTGTCAGCCACTGCTGTCTGCATTCCTACAGTGAGTTCAAATCACAAAGCTTTTCACAGACCTACAGCAATTGTTTTCCACACAGCAGGATTACAATACAGTACAGCAAATAAAATAACCTTCACGAAAATATCTATTTAAAAAATCAACTGTGACTAATACTTTTGTTTATTTTGATGTAGAATGTTGTCCAGTATTTGATTGTTTACTGGCGTATACAAGTTTACCTTTTTTTAGACTATAACAACAACAAAAAAGAAATTAAAGAGAAATAAGCAATAATATTGCTACATCATACTTAAGGATATGTGAAATGCAAAGCAAAGAACTACCCATCTGGCACTTTGGTAGTAGTATAGCTTTACAAGCTTCTGATAGTGAAAGCTAACACGTTAAGGTAGCTGTACTAGACAAGTTTAGACTTGATCATTTACAAATTGTCATTGAGGGTGTAAACATTGTATCTGAAAAGATGCCACACTAGACGTTCACATGAGTAGGCATTTTAAAAGGAAAAACCCTTGAGCACCCAATACATTTTCATGCTTAAGCAGTTGTGATATGGAATTGTAAAACCGTTTCCCTTGCCTAGATTTAGTTCATCATAAATTTAATCAGAGTAATTTGAAATGGACTTGAAATAATATTAATTAAATATTCTTCTGTAATTACTATTTACCCATGTCTTTTAGTGACAAAGATTTAAATAAGGTAGTCTTGCTGAACAGAATTAATTTAAACTAAAACTGAACTAATAAAAACCAAGCATTATAAAATTAATGACTTAAAAGCCAATTATGAAAATCTGAATTAAAACTGCGAGAAGCCAAGACGTGTAAACTAACATGGGTTTGAAATAAATGAAAGTTCAACTGCAAGGGGAGCAGTAATAATGGCACTGAAGGACAGGAAATTGCATTTCTTAGAGACATCCTAACACAATAATAAAAAAAAAACCATATGTTTATACTTTTTTGTTAATTTATCTGTTCCATAGTTCCCAAGGTGCAGGCTGTGGTGTACTGCACATCTTCAATTTACCCAGAGGAGAATGAAAATGTGGTGAAAAAAGCACTGGAGCATAAAGTTGAGGGAAACCAAGTACAGCCGTACAGGTATGGAATACAGAAATGTTTCCCAAGTAATGCTGCTGGAATTATTGCATACCTCTTTAAAGATCTCTGCTTTTGAGTATTTGTTATATTCCTTTGTTTCCTTCAACAAACTTTCAGTGGTGCGCAAACTTTTTATATGCCTCCCCCTTTTCTTAGCATACATTTTAGTGCCACAAATTCAACATTTAAAATCAGTCTATAAATCTTTTATTTTTTTACACTTGGCCAGTCAACATTTACCTAACAGATAAATCTGAAAAACATTATCGTTCAGCAATTAAATCTGAAAAAATAAATCTGTGCTTTCACAAAATAAATATTTCTTTTGCCAGCTAAATCTGAAGCTAACATGCAAAGGAGCCCCCACCCACTAAAGCGTTTGATTTGGAATTGTATGCTACAGAGCTGCCCTTACACTGTGAGAGCCCACCTCCTCTGCATACAATGCCAAAATTTTGTACAAGTTTAAAATTTTTTAGCTAAATCTGGACTTTTTTTTTTGTCAAATCTAGGAAAAAATACACTGTTTACATTCAATCCTGGAAAAAAAACACCAGTTAAAATAGTTGTGTTTTTTTTTTTTTTTTTTTTTTACACTTGGCGCACTTGCCACTTGAAACATAATTTCTCCGGTTCTACAAGTCCTAATGATCGTCAAAGGCTCATTTGAAAGGTAAGATCTTGGACTAATCAGCTGGCATGTATGTATTTATTTAAAGTTCTCTATCCTTCTTAAAAAAAAAAAAAAAAAAAAATACAGAACTACCTCTTTAGTCATAGTTGTGCCCCCCTTACTGACTGTCTGCACCCCCAGGGGGGCATGCCCCACACTTTGCGCACCACTGGTCTGTTTAGTCAGTCTATACTCCATCAGGATAAACTACAACTCAATGTTAATTAAGCTTTTTACAGCCTCTCTTTTTGATGAAATTCAAGGAATTAACTGGTGTTGTAAAATGTTCCTGGTAGCTTATTCCCTCATATTATATATATATATATATATATATATATATATATATATATATATATATATATAACCCTGTCAGTGATTAACAAAACAAATTTGTTTTTATAAATAAAATAAAAATGCCACTGTTTACGGCAAAACTTGATTGTTGCTCTTTTGCTGGTATATTTAACATATAATCACATGTGTATGACGTCAGTGCCTGTAATAATAATAGTAATACTACTACTACTAGCTAATAATAATAATAATAATAATAATAATAATAATAATAATAATAATAATAATAATAATAAACAGTATGGGTTTGGGGATTTGCATCACCTGATATTGTTGTGCACAGTATGTCAGTGATGATTTGTATCTATGATACATTCTGCAGACTCAGTCCCCCAGTTCTGCCTCTCTGCAGCAGTTTGGAAATCAAAAACGCAAGTGAAAAATGTTTCAAACTGGAACCGTCCGAGATAAACAACGGCTGCTTTGTTGCCGTGCTGACAAGAGAGGTGAGTAAAATTTAAATTAAAAAAAGTGAAATATATACAACATGCTTTGTATTAATGAGGTAAAGCAGTTCAAGCAACATCGATATGCCAACCTTTTTATTACTTCTGTGTTAGAACTGGCAGAACTAAATACAACGTATCATAAACCTGGTTTCCTGAAATAGAAATGTAACCATTACTGAATGGGCATTAACCTCCTAAAGTCCCAAATCCTGAATACTTTATACCAAAGCTGCTCTTTGAGCCTGTGACAGTCGTGACCCCGCCCCCGAGGGATCAAAAGTACTACAGTCAAAGATCTCAGCATCATTTTTCCTTCAAGTCTGCTGCGAATAATGGACGCAGCGACCTTGAAGGTTAATGGTTACATTTCTATTTCAGGGAACCACGCTTATTATAATAACCTAACGTTCCCTTTCAAGTACAAAACATAACCATTACCGAATGGGTGAGTGTAAACAAGCCATCTCAAGGGCCAGAACGACCGGAATGCTACAAGGCTAAGCCAAGAGGCTGCTATGTGCGTTACCGTTTACAACCCCAGTAACAAGTAGCTGAGGTGAAAAATTGAGGGAGAAGCCACCCTTAACACACTAGTTCCAAAACCAGGGTTTTGAGGATCCACAACATTTAGGTATGGGGGGTAACCCACGCCGCTACGTTGCAAATGTCCTTGACAGAGACACCATGGAATGAAGCCCATGACGTTGCAAGGCCCCTAGTGGAATGGGCAGTGAGCTTTTCTGGACGGGGCAAGTTGGCCAGCTCATGTGCAGTCCTGACCATGTCTGCTATCCATTTGGACAGCTGCTGCTTAGACAGGGCTTGACCACAGGATTTTGCCCCATAGCAGACAAATTGTTCAGACTGCCTCCAACTTTTTGTCCTGTCAGCATAATACATCAGGGCCCAAACTGGACAGAGCATCTGGAGCTGTCGTTCCCTGTCAGACTGGGAAGGAGGTGGATGGAAAGCCTCCACTTCCACAGACTGGTTAACATGGAAAGCAAGATAGTCTTCGGGAATTAAATAAATAAATAAGCAGGCTTTCGCGATAGATAATGTCTGCATCTCACTCACCCGCTTTGTGGAGGTGCTAGCAAGCAAGAAAGTCGCTTTAAATGGTACAATTTTCAGCTCAGCTAAATGGAAGGGCTCAAATAGAGGTTTCATGAGTGCATTAAGCACCATGTTTAGCCTCCATTGAGGGACAGTGCTCTTCATAGGCAGCCAAAACCATCGAGCCCCTTTCAGAAACTGCCCTGCCAGAAGTGGAGAGAGAGTCAATCTATACAGCTGCCAGACAGACCTTTAACGTGGAGGGGGATTTCCCCTCATCAAAAAGGTCCTGCAACAATTGCAGTATAACTGTGAAGTAATTTTTGTTATCTTCTTGCGACCCCCTTTGATCCAAGTGGCATTATCTCTTTCTATCTCTCTGAAGTCTTTAGAGCCTCTTCCCTTCTAGTCCACAGCATTGTTATCTCGTTAGCTTGCAGTCAATGCTGGGCAAGAAACTTGTAGACGCAATGTTTCTATCAATTGTAAGCAGTACATGCAATTTGAACCAAACAGTCTGCTATCTGCAATATTAGTCTCTTTTCAGAAAAGAACACCAGTATAGCTCTGCCAGTCCACATGCGTAGCAAACTCCTAATCAATTCTCGATCCATGTTTTCCAACAAACTGCAATGGGACAATTTGCGGTGGGAAGGTGTATAAATAAGACCCTGTGCTGAGCTCCACTTTAAAGTGTAGATTCAAATTTAAAGATTACCTGATTTTCACTGGACGTGATGGGCTCTGAGGGGTTCTTTATCAAGTACACACTAGAGAATTGTGGAGAGGTGCTGCTGTTTGAATTGTGGAGAGGTGCTGCTGTTTGAATATTGGAGAGGTGCTGCTGTTTGAATTGTGGAAAGGTGGTGCTGTTTGAATTGTGGAAAGGTGCTGCTGTTTGAATTGTGGAAAAGTACTGCTGTTTGAATTGTGGAGAGGTGCTGCTGTTTGAATTGTGGAGAGGTGTTGCTGTTTGAATTGTGGAGAGGTGTTGCTGTTTGAATTGTGGAGATGTGTTGCTGTTTGACAGTTTGACAGCTCAAGCTGGGGTAGTGCTCCGTTGCTGGTATTAATGAGCGCGTGTTTCCTGAATCACAATATCAACTGGATGAGCCTATTGAAAAAATTGCTCATCAGTTAATATAATGTTTATAATATTTCATTGCAATATCGAAATGGTTTTTCTGATACACACATGCGATTCACAGATTTGCAGTACAGCGTCTGCTTTGTACCCTTTAGAATTACAGTTTGCAGATATTTCCACTGTGAATGTTGTGTACAAGCATAAATACATTATAACATTGTTAAGCAGACACTTACACATGTTATATATTGATTTTTGAGAGGTTTACATACCTGGACATCTCAAATCACCAGGAAAATGAATGAAAGTGAGATATAAAAATGAACGTGTCTATTTTTACTTGTAGCATTAAAATTATGGCACACACGTTAGGTTAGCTAATTGCATACAAATGTACTTTATTAAAAAGTAACACAAGGATTCTCTTGTTTAGATTATGTTTGTAGTTTTTTCATACCTTTAACCAATACTGACCATCAGATTTCAGTAGGCTAGAGTTTATAGACTTTATTTGTCATGTTTGATGTGCTGTCAATCAGTACCTGTACTAGACACAAGTCTCTCGACTGTATGTTGTTATATTTTGCAGATAATGTGTTTGCCTTAAGAGAGTATTGTATTTAAGAGCAGATAACACAAATAACTACACACATTGAAAATATGCTGTTATTAATAATTCTGAATTAAATGTTATTATTATTATTATTTATTTACTTGGCAGATGCCTTTATGTCAGGCGAATCCAATGTGAACTGTATGTGATAATGTGTCATAGCTTTGAGTTTAAGGATCTAACCTACAGTACCACAATAAATCAATGAAGTGCAAATTAAGACTGTGATCAAAAAATAAAATCCACTTAATACCCAAGCTGCAATGTGAAAGAGCCATGTTCCTTAACCACATATTTAATCTCATTTTCCCACTTCTAAATAGAATACCTCAGAGGGATATGGCTATTGTGCATTGCATTGCTGCTACTTTCCCTACATTTTGAAATTGTAGGTCTGGACAAGCAAGTCCAATCAACCGCCCAGAAAATCCACTAAAAGCTTTTTAGTCTTAATTTACCTGGAAGTGAACTGTGTTAACCCCCCGCTGTTGATGTATTTTACCTTAGTTAAGATATAGTGGAAGTGGAAATACTGTATTCATGCATGACACACTTTCCAGGTTTGAATATTTCTAGTTAGCAATTTGTCCAGTTATGTGTAACACGTTGAGCACCTTTTTGTCACAAGTTGTTGAGTATAGTGCGATCCTGGGGTATAAGGAGACATGCTGTTGATAAATCTGAGCTGAATTGCAGAATGTCGATGTGCAGGTATTTGGTTCTCAAGTTTTCTTGGGTGCTTTGAACTATGACAGATGGACAGGAGAAGGAGAAGCCTGCACACGGTCATCTTTTCTCCACAGAAAGCTAACCTGCCTCGTTGTCTTATTCAGTCAGATATATTAAGAACACAGAGGCTTTGTGGTCATGAATCTCTTTGTTACTTTTTCCATGTGCTGGGAAGATTTTTTTAAGATTGATCATGTTTTATTTGTATTATTTATTGAACATTAAATGCATGGATCTATTACTGCATCTGACCCAGGATACTGACAAAGTCATTATTTATGCTTTGCACGGTGGATCTTTCCAATTATAGTTAAGCATGCCATTCGTGAGTGCCTATTGTTTTCAGAATGGCTGCCTGGCAGTGTTATACTGGAGTTGCCTATCTATCTGTTTTGTCTTTGTGTCACATTTTTACCTGTATCTTGAAAACCACTCATTCATTTATCATAATGACACATTCAATTATTTGTATATTCCTTAGCAACAATTATTTAGGGTGGTATAGTATGGGCATCTGAATTTCAAGTTTAAAAAAATGGTTATGTATTGAATTTTCAAAAACAAATGTAATCAGGCTTTAACTCCATAATTCTAGGGAAATCAGATAAAAGGTCCTATATTATCAACATCATAACAAAAAAAGCTTTACATTTAATATACACCCACCCCTAATTATGGGTTTCTCGCTATATCGCTGCTCTCGATATATAGCGGATTTATTTTGGAACCCGACACCGGCAATATATCGAGTGGATGGTGTACTACTATTTAACACACTAATGAACAAAGAAAATAAGTTCTTCTTTTAACCAACATGCTAGAATCTTGGATATGTTGACTGAACTCAATAACAGTTTGCTGTGTGTATATCCACAAGGATGCACAGCGAGTGAATGCTCTTTTTTATGTCATAGGGGATGCTTTGTTTTTGGTTTACATAACAAATTCTATATTTAAGTGATGCGATGTGAGTACCGTTTGGTAGATGACCGCTACTGGAGTTATGCGAACCGAGCTGTAAGCGGGTGTTGTTTGGATCCAGCCGATGACAGAATTGTGGACCAATCGTGTCTTCCCTGTTGATTTGCTGTCTAGTAGCTGCGAATTGAGCCTTCATTATGGTGTCCTGTCACAGACATGGTTTCCCTTGTCTCTAGACCAGCATCAGAAAGTATGTTTAAGTAGCTTTTTATGTTATCAGATTAGTTGTAGATTACAATGTTAAGGGAAAAATACGGTATTTATGTGTGGATTGACTTTAAAATGTAATTCACAGTTAAGCACTTCAACGCTCCATCGGACATCTGTGCAAAACAGAAGCCAGCTAGATCTGGAATCTGATTGACTGTTTGCACTCAATCGTTTTCTAATTATGTATTTGTTTAGCAGGATCCTTCTGGGACAGTCTCAGTCAAAGATGTTTTGGCTCGAGCTGCAGCAAAGGGGCTCTTGGACGGTATCAAAACAATTAAACCAGCAAAGAAAGAAAGGAGGAAATCCAAGCCAGCAACACAGACAACCATTGCAAGCAGTGGAATCCAGGACAGAATCACAGAGTTCTTGAAAAAAGAGAGTAAAGAGGCCACTAACATTGTAATAAAGCCTTACAGTAGCAATAGTTCCTTGTTCAGGGAGAGCAAGACATGCATTTCTAATCCACCAAAGAGACTCCCCAAGGCCACTCCTTCCATGTCAAAGATGAGTCCAGTGAAAAAGATTATTTCTAGAAGTTCAGCCACAGAACGGCATTATGAACGTCATCGCTCTAGTGTTGCAAGGCCAAAACATGAAGAAATGTCTGTACTGAAGCCAGTGGAGATGATCCTCCCTCCAGTGATTCCTTGTTCTAACAGTTCCTATGGGTGTAACAGCAAAAGCCCCCCTCATCTCTCATATTTTCTTTGGAAGGGTAGACACAGTCTTCCAAGGAGCTTACTAACACTGACATCTTCTACAAAAATGAGCAAACATAGTGGCACTCCAACTTCACCTGCCAAGCCCTCCCGACCGTGGTTATGAGTGACTATAGATTTAGATTAGTAAAATTATCTATCTATCTATCTATCTATATATATATATATATATATATATATATATATATATATATATATATATATATATATATTTTATTTACATTATAAAAAGTAAATATTACAAGGGGGTGGATACATGAACTTCATGTTTAATGGTTACTGAAGTTCGAAGCACAGCTTGTGTTTCATGAGACCAAATCTCAAACACCAGCCACAAGGCCATATCTATTGTATATATTAGGTCACTAATTGTAAAGTTTATACCAGGCTTCATCTAGAAGGGGGGTAGACAATGAGACATAAATATAACAAAATTAGCTAAAAGTAAATGTGTTACAATGCTTTAATACAATAATCTGTGTTTTCCATGACTTTTAACATCCCTGACACAACTGAGAACTGGGAGCGGTGTCATTTTCTGCTTGAAGCTCAAGCACACAATTTCCGGTTACGTGGTGGAAAGGAAAATTACAGTGAAATATTGAAGTAACAGAACGTGTGATGATCTCTCCAGTACAGATTTAGGGTTAGGCTTTCAGACTTGGTACAAGTCAGACAGATAAATTCAAAGCAATTAGATGTGAGCACAGTATGACCATAGTAAAGAGCACAATACTGAGGAGTCGTCATTGTGAAAATGGCACTTATAACTAAACTGTCACTGTGATAATACAGGTATTACTTCCCAATTACACAAAACTTTTCCTTAAATATAAATAACTTCTCCAAATCTGATAAACTGGTCAAAGCTAAATAACCTAGTATAACATATTTTGTTGTAATGAAGTACATCTAATAATAAAAAAAAAAAGAAAAACAATGTATAAAATGAATAAGTAGTTGAGATCCCTCTTCAGCAAAGGCCATGAACCCCACTCCCTAACACGGGATGAAATCACAGGTAATTCTTTAAAATAATACTTTCTGTATCTCTTTCTTGGTGTAGGAATTACATTGTACCATAAAACATGCAAAACAAAACGTGTTGGTTCTGTCTGTTTGGAAAGAGAATGGTCAAAATTACCGCTCCATTTTGTCATGTTGGTAGTCCTTGTGAGTATTAGGAACTTTATTTTTGTTCCTATTAAAATTAGGGAGTCTAGCCTTAATGCTGATGTTCAAAATAACAATTTGTAATGTATTATCTGCAACAGTAACTAAATGCTACTTACAGTAGTTCTGTATAGAAAACAATGTCACCTTTACAGGGAAGAAACGTTCTATTCCATGTACCAAACGCAACAAAATGACCTGCGTAAATCATCTTGAGTGTGTAGGTTTTACCTGCATGTAAATTTTATACATTTGTATCTAGTTACTGTAAGTTACCTGTTATTGTACACTGCTTGTATGTTTGATGTATAAATCATATGTTATCTCACCATGCATGTTTTATTAATGTAGATTTTTTGCTTTTATTTCTGGATTATAATCATAAAGTGAAATGTATCATTTGCCTTAGAAATAATGTCAAGTTGTAAATTACACACACACACACAGTGACGAGAAAAAGTTTGTGAACCGCTTAGGATTTTCACATATTTCACACCTAAAATGTTTAGATCTTAATCTAAGTCCTAATAATAGATAAAGATAACCTGATTAAACAAATGACAAAAAACATGATACTTTTTCAACAATTTATTTATCCACAAATGATTCAACATTCAATATCCATGTGTGAAAGTACGTGAACCTTTAGATTCAGTAACTGGTGGCACCCCTTTGAGCAGCAATGACTTCAACTAAGCATTTCCTGTAACTGTTGGTCAGTCAATCGCATCGGTTTTGAGAAATTTTGGCCCATTCCTCCTCACAGAACTGCTTCAACTCAGAGACGTTTGAGGGCTTCCTTGCATGGACAGCTTGCTTCAGGTCTTGCCACAACATTTGGATGGGGCATAGGTCCAGACTTTGACTAGGCCATTCTAAAACATGGAATTTCTTCTTCTGCAGCCATTCTTTTGTAGATCTGTTTGCTGTTTGTATGTGTAGGATCATTGCCTTGCTGCATGACCAACTTGTGGTTCAGCTTCAGCTCACAGACGGATGGCCTGACATTCTCTTCTAGAAGCTGATACAATGCAGAATTCATGGTTGTGTCAAAGCAGCCCAAAACCATCACACTCCCACCACCATGCTTGACGGTTGGGATGAGGTTCTTCTGTTCAAACGCAGTGTTTGGTTTTCGCCAAACATAACATTTCTCATTGAGGCAAAAAAGTTGTACCTTTGACTCGTCTATCCAGAGAACATTGTTCCAGAAGTCTTGTGGATCATCTGTGCTCTTTGGCGAACTTCAGATGGGCAGCAGTGTTCTTTTTAGACAGCAGTGGTTTCCTCCTGGCTATCCTTCCATGAACACCATTCTTGTTCAGTCTTTTTCTGATAGTTGAGTCATAAACACTTACATTAGCCAAGGCGAGAGTGACCTGCAGATCCTTGGATGTTACTCTGGGGTTCTTTGTGTCTTCCTTGATGATTTTCCGGCTTGTTCTTGGAGAGATTTTGGTAGAACAACCACTCCAGAGTAGAGTGACTGTGGTCTTGAACTTTCTCCATTTGTAGACTATCTGCCTGACAGTGGATTGGTGGAGCCCCAAATCCTTAGAAATGGTTTTGTAACCCTTTCTAGACTGATTTCTTTCGATTTTGGCATGACGTGTTTCCACACACCTGTATGGTGAAGACCAAACTCAAAGTTTCTGATCTTTATTAGCGTTGGGCCTCCCAAACTCACCCCTGAAGATCTACCTAATTATTTAAATACCTGATTCTAATTATCCCCTTAATTGAGCTGATAAAACCAGAGGTTCACTTTTTCACATACCCTGAATCTTAATTACTCATTGTTTGTGTAATTCATACATAATTGTGTTTCAAAAGACATGGAAATGTTTAATATAAACCCTGTTGGATATTTAAGTCTGGTTTTGATTCAAGGCTATCATGATAAAACTGGAATTTCCATAATTATCATTGGGGTTCACAAACTTTTTCTCGGCACTGTGTAAAAAAAAAAAAAAATATATTATATATATATATATATATATATATATATATATATATATATATATATATAATATATAATAATATATATATATATATATATATATATCACACACATACACACACTTTTTGGTATACTTTTTAATTCTAAAGTTTGATCTGTGTTTAGGTTTTATGAACAACTTCATGTAAAACAATACACCTTGATTGCAGTTGTCTATTTCCAGTGTGAAAATTGACTCAAATATATAGTGACTCTCAGGACGTGAACAAAATACTAAAAATATGTTGTTGATCACAGGATCTCGACATCTCAAACAATTCTATCAGGTTCACATGATAAAATAACTTGAATCTTGAGATCATTTGAGGGTCTTCAGATATGCAGTGTTCATTGTATTTTGAATGGATGCATCTAGACAGGTATTAAGCAAAGCTTTAAAACAAATTTCTTGCATATCTAGCTCAGTTTTCCAAACTTTACTTTCACAGAGTTGTTACTGCCAATAAAGTTAAGGAAATCTTGGTTGTTACATCATAAAGCCCCTTTAACTAATGTATTATAAGAGTACAAATAACACAAGATCATACAGTTAACATTGCAGGCATTTATCAGCTTGTGTTAAAACAATGAACTTATTTTGTTCAAGTTGTAGAAAAATAAAGCAGCATCTGATTTTAATGATACAAATAATTATATTATATCTATTATATATATATATATATATATATATATATATATATATATATATATATATATATATATATATATATATACACACACACACACACACACACATACATACATACATACACACAATGAGCATCAAAAGAAACGTATCACTTATAATTGGATAAAATTCACTTAGAAGTGATCGAAAAATGACAAACTCTGTTTTAGTGCAGGTGCAGTGACTTTTTATTGTGCTGACTAACAATTGACATCACAAAGATGCTAAAAAATTATCTGTCGTTCTTGGGCAGGTGTTGTGACTCTTGGTCTCCCGGTTCGTGGCCTGTCATGACAGAGTGTGTCTGGTTAATAATATATATGTATGCACATGTGAGATGGACGTCAGGTGTTATTTATATATATATATATTATTATCAATTTCCTATCCCATTAGGTATTACACCATAACACATTCGCTCTAAATCCACCTCCCAGCATCACTCCTCATACGACGCCTCCCAACTAAAGTCCTCCCCTGGTTACCCAACCGTGCAACACACACACGTACGTTAAATTCCTGCTTTTCCAGCTATTCAGCCAAGTACAGTAGCATGGGTAAGCTGCAGTGATTCTAGTCATGTATTCAACTTGGAGCAGAATTCAACACACTAGTGTTCTTACACGAGGGACATACTAGACGATTAAAAGGGTATCCATATTTTTGTTAACAGAAAGAAAGAAGATCCAGTGGAGATACAAGATCAAGTACAAATACTGACACATTAATGGATTTTGGCAGCAAGCTGACAGAACATTAATAGGAAACAGATGCTTTGAATTTTTGGATTTACTACAGTTCCTAATGATGCAAGACAGAAGTTCAAATTTCTCTAAAATGTTTCTACTTTTGCTCCAATGCAAAATTAGAGCCACTTACAGTGAATAAGTACAGTAAGGAAATCCTACTTTCTTTCTAATTTGAAACCTAGCCATTACCGGCTGTTGGATTAAGTCTTGTAAATGATGGTACAAATTGATGTGGTTGAATTCTCCACATTATATGTTAATTCAATAAATTAGTCAGACGTGCATGAAAACACCCAATTGCATGAACCCACAATCAAAATATTAATCCAAGTCTGTTGAAAAAAAAACTTAACTACAACCAAAAACTGTAGATAAGCTCTGAACATGCATATGAACAAATTGATTGCAATGAGACGAGGCTGTATTTTTATATGCAGTTTATTCTCACAACAGATTACATTTATATGGTGTAAAATTAGTGAACAGCAGCAGAAGAAACCAACTTCTTTACTGTAAATCAGCTGCATAAAAGTAACAAGCATTTTGAACACCTGACTTCGACTAATTACAGAAGTTGGCCAGAACCAAAAATACAGCAGAAGTAAATGATGTGTATTCACAACAGGCCATAAGACTACAAAGTACTGTACTTGGGTACATTCTTGTGATGTGCATGTTCCCAGAGCTGCTGCAGATACCGCGTTTGTTTCAGACTTAGACATGCCCACCTTCTTTCGGACTCAGCATTACACAACTGGTGGAATGGTTTGTTTAATTTTGGATGGCTGGGGCTACAACAGTCTAATGCTCAGTCAACTCAACTGTACAACACACTCAACAGACATACACACATATCCTTGGGGCACAAATCCCTTCATGCGTGTTTTTTTTCTTTACTGTACAACTTTATAAAACAGCAAGGACAGCATTACCATCCTCAGAAGCAACATGGCTGTAATTGATCAAATGCAATATTCAGCTGCACTGCCACATCATATCTGATATGTATACTGGAATCTTCAGCATATTTTCACAGCTAGAAGAGAGCAAATGTTTGCATTATGCTACAGGGTTATTTGTCCAGCCTGCTACACAGCAAAGCTTTGGTTCAGTCTTTCAGATATGTGTGAATAATCCTTTATTAATCTACATTGTCATCTTGACAAATAATTACAATTGAGTAATTAGTGCTGGCTACAGTGTGTGAGACAGAGAGAATACAGAAAACATAATATCTCAACATAATAACAACCTGGTATACTTCAACATAAAGAATAAATAAAAAATACATATTTCACTTAATTTTTTTTAATTGTCACAGTACATGCAAGGCAAAGTGACATCTGCTTTGAGAACAGCTAGATATAAAGACTGCATAGATAATGCTTGGGTAACTGTAGTCTCACTGCAACTGACTGGGCTAAACACAGTAAATAAAATCAGATTTACTTTTTTTTTTTTTTTTTTTAAATATATATCTACAACCCTGACATCTAAGAATTACGTTTTAGCCATAACAGAGTATTTGACAAAGATGTTTCAAGGCTTTCCAAAAAATGTAAATAAAAATTGCTTATAAAGTGATGGATGTATGCATGCAAATCTGGATTTACAAAGAGAACAAATTCACATGTTCTCAAACTTTCAACTTTCTTTTATATAAAAAAGGTGTTTTGTTCATTTGCTGGGCCTGCCCAATAGAGCAGCTGATATTTTCTCAAAGAATTAAAAGCTTTACATAAATTCAAATATGTGCTGGATATTTACATGTTTATACATATAGTACTGACATTAATAAGATAATGATTGACACTATGAATGCTGCAGTTTAATTTGTTACCGAATTACAAGGTTTTGATCATCACTCATAAGAAGCGAATTCTTGCCACGATGTCACCTTGGTAAAGTTAAGCAAGAGAGCAAAACTGCTTGGAGGCAAAAAAAAAAACCCAAACACTATAAATAAATGATACGGTATTTTAACGCAGTGTAGTGAAAGATAAGACACACATACAATTCATGCATTTCTATCATGTTTCATCACCCCTCCCCTCCTACAGGGTTCTTTGCAAACAGAAGGTATCTTCATATACATTTAATGCTAATATTTTCAATTTATAGAAATGTGCACACAGGTTTGGGACCCTCTACCCCCCACCCCCCACCTCACACTCCCCTCCAAGAGCTTGTGCAAGACATCTGTCTTATTTAAGATCACCCACAACTAGAAACACATTTTACAATCACCTAACAAGTACTGCAACTAAGTTAGGAAAAGTGGCCACAACTGACACAAGATTTACCAGCAGTGAATTTACAACATCTATGGAATGTGTGTCAAACAGCATCTTCAAACCGTGTACAACTTCCGTACCCGACCAAGTGATTCAAACCATAAAGATCTGCAGAGCCTAACATATGCATAGAACTTAAAAAGGAGTAAAACAACCTTGTTTTTAAATGCAAATCATGGATAGCAACGCTGCAGGAGGAGCTGTATGTGAACAGCAATGACACAATAACACCAAGCCATATTTACTATCTATTCCAGAGTCGGTGACAGAGAAAAGTGCTCTGGTAAAGTATATCTGTATTTCAGGTGGGTAACTAGTCCTAAGGACGCAATATTACTGAACATCAGGGAAAGTATGTCGCTCCAAAGAACTCGATCCCACCACAGAAAAAAAGAGAAACAATAGTCCCAAAAAAAAACAAAAAAAAAAAATGTATTCATGCATCTCTTCACATCACATCATGACAGCTAGAATGTTAGAACATGCTTGTTGTACACTTAATAAGATAGAACACTGGAGACGGAGAGGCAGAGACAAATGGAAGGAAGGCCGAATACCAGAGTGTTCCTGTGTAGCTACGGAAACTGGTACTGTACAACTCTTCCAAAAGTTCCTACGAATCCTTCCTGGCTGGGCTTTAGATTACTACTGTGGCAGCTCTGCTACGGGTTTCTTCTGTTTCAAAGTGTCAAAAAGGGACAATACTCCTCGTTTCACGCTGGTTGTGACGCGTCTGGTCACAGAGTCTGATGGAGGACTGGCAGAGCGGGCTTTCTGTGAAGGAGGTCGGGCGACTAAACACTTCTGGTACCGCAACTGCAAGGGAAAGAAAAACAAAACCTATTGAACACTCTGACTTCTCCGTCAATCAATGCATCTCCTAGCTATAGGGTTCGAACAGAGTTGGCAGAATGGCTCCTACATTCGGCGCTGGAAGTCCAGTAAACTGTTTCTAGAACTGTTGCTGGAACTCAACTCCGCAGTGTGAAAAGTTGTGTCTGCGTGATTCTGGTGACTAGATTTAGGAACACATCAGTACTGTGTAAAGGACTCCAGCTCACATTGTGTAACCCTCTCAGTATGCCATGTGGATTCTATTCTCAATCCAATTTCTCTACTTAACCTTTGCTCCCAGAATTAAAAGAACCCACAACAATTCAAAAGGAAAGGAGAGGCACTAATGTTCATGCTCATGCACAATATATCCATAAACAGTTTGCACCCCATTCCCAGATATATTTAGTGCTATATATTTTTTTGTTGAATCCCAGAGATATGCTTTTCACTGTACACTCATACACAGGATCCATGCAGCGGCAAGGCCTGCTGGCTGGAACACCTCAATTCCCAATGCAATCTCAGCCATGATACAACATTTACATTGAGCAAGATGATATACAATACACTGTGGTGCACAAATTACTGCATAGGAGATAACATTTAAAAAAGCCTTTTTTGCTTTACAGCTCCTCGTAATTGGTTTCATACAGCAGTTTTCTCTCATTCAATACCTTTAACTACGCCAAGAAGAAACCTCTAGGAGCAATACCTTGTGTGATTTACTACACGTTGCCTCACAGACAACAGCAATACTTGCTCTTTGCCATTTGCAGGTTATTGGCCCTTGCCTGGTCTTGATCTCTTTTAAACAAGTTCTTCCATTGAAGAGATTTTTTAATGTTCAAATCAGACTTCATGACATCAGGCCATAAGGACAAAAGACATTCAATGACTAAACCCATTTTTCCTTTTAAAG
Organism: Polyodon spathula; assembly: GCF_017654505.1. NCBI lineage: Eukaryota > Metazoa > Chordata > Actinopteri > Acipenseriformes > Polyodontidae > Polyodon > Polyodon spathula. The sequence continues at coordinate 90,303,021 of NC_054534.1, forward strand.
CTATTTGTCTCAATGTTAAAATAAAACAATTCAGAACAAACTGTGTGCTACCAAGGAATAAAATGCATCTCCTCATTCCTAACAGTCAAATGTGATGAATATTGGTATGGGCATGCTTTATTACAAGTTGAGGTCATGGTGACCTACTTATAAATTAGTTCTGGCTTGCGATTAGTGCGTCTCTCTCAAAGGAATTGCTTGTCACTACTTGTACAGTATACATTAGATCCACTGATGCACAATCTCTCGGTAGGGAAAAGTGGCTAATGTATCCAGTTCCACACACACACACACATATATATATATATATATATATATATATATATATATATATATATATATATATATAAAGGAAAAGTGTATTTGCTGCACCACTGAAATAACTTACCATACAAGCCGCCTGTACTGCCTCAGACACATCCCCAGCATTGGGCTCACACCAGAAAACATGGGACTCGAAATGCTGGTTTCCTGAATCCATGATGAAAGCAAAAGTGTGGATATCTCTTCCGACTCCCATGAAGGAAAGAAAGCGGACTCGACACTCCACCAGTACCTCATCTTCCTTCTGTTGGGTTAAGAGGTATAAAGTACACTTACTGTTTTATATTTCATGATACAGCGAAGCTTCTACTTAAGCCCCTACATAACAGAAGTTGACAGTCTCTGAAGGCAGGCAACCAAACCATGTGACATGTATCTATAAAACATTACACCCACAGGGCATGAGCTTGCATTTAGTCTTCAAAGAATGTGTTCAGAGTAATTGCTCACTTCATACCCTTAAAATGCATTATGGTGTTTCAGACCACTGTTATGAAAGATATAATAAACTGTTTGACAAGTGAAAATCATCAATGCACTTTAAAGAAAATCTGTGTTGAGATAGACTTCTTTGAATTAATAGAAGTAGTAATAAGGAATACATTGGACGGTTTGCAGTTGCGCGGATATCTAAACTTACAACTACTTTCATGTATCAGAATGCTGAACAAGAACTCATCTAAGTTTTCTACAAACCAGGCTTCCCCCAAAACAAAATAAAAGCAACATACTTTATTATATGAATGACAAGTGGCATATCTACCATTCATTGGAATTGCAAATTAATATAACACAACACTGCACATAGTGACTCATTCGGTTGCGGTCAAAGTCAGAATCACATCACTGTCTTAAAATGCAGGAACTTATAAAAGGAAAGATCAAAACACTTGCTATAGTTGCAATAACTGCGTGCAATCTATTGTGCGTGGAGACATTCACTATGAAAACCATTACCTCCTCAGTGCTTATTTGTTCTAACATGTAGGCACACGTTGTAAGTGTTACTCAAATATATTAAAATAAAGGTCAAGGCATTGTCATCTTGTATGTTACAAGTCAAAAAAATGACTTACCTTTTCCTTGATCACTGTAACTGTAGCATCAGCCACATTTAAAATGACTGGCACCCAGTCTTCTCTGCTGGAGGTAGACACCAGGCTGTCTATTGCACCGTTTAGTATATCCATGCCTAAGGGATTGAGAAAATACACTTAGACAAGTGGGTGCCATCTAATGTGTCTTTCTGCATTGTGAAACATATTCATAATGTAGACAACCCACAGCAACCGTGGGATGATTTCACAGAAAATAAGGGAAGTATGTTCACATTTTTCCTTTCTGAGAAAATGAGAGTGACCTACAATTCTATAATATATTATTTATTTGCTTATTTTGTAAATGAGTGTTTGTAATAATTGCAATAAAATGAAAACATTTTAAAGAATTACATAAAAGGACAGGTTGTACAACAACTTAAATTATTGGTTTTATAAGTAGGTAAAAGTAAAAGTAATTCTAAATATACAGGTCGTAACTTCACCAAAATGAATAATGTCTTTTCTAATGTCCGTTATAGTCATTAAGGGGTCTTAGACATTTCTAGACAATGTGATGTAATTAAGATTAATTTTTTTTTTTCAACAGAGTGCAGCGTCATGCTATTACTATGACATTTAAATGCACAGCATTAGAAGATTTGACATTGATGCCAAAGCTCTATGACGACACCAGCAATAGACACAACTTCAAAATACGCACCCCATCACCAGACATACGAAACAGTTTAACAGGCCGATGACAGATATGACAAACCAAAAAAAAGAAAATACTTTTTTTTTTTCAAATGCATTGTGCTTTAAAAGTAACACCCATCAACAATCCATTTTGAGACTGGTTTCTTGTCTTCTTTCACAACATTACTTTCCATTATGCTGACACAGCAGGAAGCCATGCTGCATCATTTTGTATTGATACAATTGAAGATCACTGAAAATCTAAATGCTACAGGCTTAGTAAGCGCCTCTTCATACCAGGAATGAAGTCGGAAGATAGGACTTCAATTATTTAACAATTATTTTGGAATTCCAGTTGCATTAGAAACTGTTAGCTGAATATTGATCTAGCGCATTGGCTCAGTGTGTGGGGATATACCAAATAATACTTGAATAATACTTGAATCCTAGTTTTGCATTCGCAACATTGTTCTCTTGTCACTTCACTAATTTGCAAGAAGCATACTGTATATTTAGCAAAATCGTTTTGAATTCAAAATTGATTATTGTTCAGTAAGTCATAATAGGCGACTTTTCTACATTCATTCACTCAAGCTAGTTCTGATATTTTCATATCCCAGCATATGTTCTTGTCAAGAATTTGGCATCCAATTACATGCCAGTGTAAATTAAATAAAGATCTCGAATGAATGCTTTATGAATTGAAATTATTTTGATTTGGGTAGGTTTTTTTTGCCTTGTTTCCATTTGGAGCTGCTCATTTTCCATATACGTATCTCAGGTCTGACGTGAGTTCTGAACGTTAATCCAGAGGAGCTGAAAAAAGAATGGCCCGCTGACATGATTGAATAAACAAATGCATTCAAATAAGTTTAGAAGAAAATAATACCCGTTTACTGATTTTTTTTTTTTTTTTTTTTTTTTTTTTTTAACTTCCTCAGTAACCTAAGGCTTGTATTCCTTATAACCTATCTGGACCAGTTACTGCAGTCTATATAGAAAACCAGCACTCACAAACTACTGTAACTTATCTAACACCCCCCCCCCCCCCCCCCCCTCCCTCCTTCTGCCAAATGGAAAAGAGGCAATTGTTTACTTTTCAAAATCACGAAGAGACACTTACTGTTAAGAGTTAGCAATTGCATTTTCTGGGAGTTGTTGCCCCCAGGCCCTTTATTAAAAACAAAATACACATTTTAGAAAACACCAAGGATAATAATATTGACTTTACTGACACTAACAACATGCATTCCAGGTTGTGGCTTCCAATTCAAGTAGTCTTTCATTTTTTTTTTCTATTAGGCAAATCACCCTGTTGAGTATACTCCTGTCAAAATAGGAAGCTTCAAAGACAGGTTTAATTGCTACCCATATTCTTGGCAGCAGACACAGTGACATGAATGGCAGTGTAATCCAGTTAATTATCTTGTGTTGACCCTTCTGGGTTGAACTAAGTGTCATTCCCTAATGGGGATGTTCTTGGACAGTTTATTAGATAAACCCCAACTACATACACAATTCAAGTTAGGCAGTTAACATCACATCATCCATTCTGTTTTACAATAATATTGGGGTTGATTCAGTTGCCTTGAACAGTGGTGTGTCTAAACACTGCTGTTTAAAACCACACACACACACACACACACACACACACACACACACATAAACACACACACACACACACAGGCTATACCAAGGCCATGATACGTATTGCAATACTAATGAAAAACTCACCTCTACTTGACAGACTTGAAAATAATTACAATTTAAATTCTGCAGACAGAGATTCAGTTCAAAATAAATTATATTTATTTCCCACAAAGCAGTAAACCACTAGTTTGAATTTAAAAGACAAAGCAGTATGTCAACTAGAGTTCTGTATCTATTATAGCTGAATTAACCAAATCTCCTTACCACGTTTGAGAAAGGAAAAAAATACAAAGCAATGTGTTTGATAACAATTAAAGTACAAACTGTTCATGTGTTTCTTTAGAAAAAAATGAAATATCAAGTTTTTCAGCATTAAGTTGTGATGTCTAATCAATAACAATGTAAATATTTTTTAATTATATTAATAATAATAATAATAATATTTGTATTTTTGAAGTTAAGGTTGAGTATTTTATTTAGGATACTATTCTACACTCCGGTTTTTAAATGTTGTTAGAAATAATTTAAATTATTAGATTAAAATGTATGATAACATTAGTATTAATAAGTATTTTTCATCAGGATTGACATTTCTTTAAATAAAGTAACATTCAACCAAATTAAAGTTTAAGGATTATTCAACAATATAAAAACATTTAGGGCGCACTGAAATGTGAACAAATACAAAATAAAACTCATGAGGAATGTAAAAATGCAATACGTTTAGTCATCTATAATAAATAGCTTTACAGGAAACGAACGTTCTTTCCACAAAAAAGGTTGAGTCAGATACACTTCAAAATTCTTCTAGTATATATATATATATATATATATATATATATATATATATATATATATATATATATATATAATAAATCAGTATGTATATGTATGTATGTTATGACTGATGCCGAAATCACGCAGTTGCCGAAATGCCCGGGCAGTTCAAAGTTCCCAGCTGCAGTGGGCCAATATTGAATTTTATGACATTTCGGCATCTGCCACAGCCACCCAGACTGATGGCGAAGAAAGATTTTTTAACTGGCACAGTATACTATTAGAGAGTGAGTTAAAGTTGCCTTTAAGAGCAAAAGCGCACCACCATCGAGCCACCCACTGCCATGTTTATTTAAATACTTCCTGACAACGCTAGTTTAGAGGAATGGTACTCTACAACATATCAATGCTTATTATTTTCATCATGGGTTAGACATACAGGTTAGGGTAATGGGGTGGGTGGGGGTCCAGAATAAAATGCAACAATATTTTATTGTATTCTTATTGCAGTAATGCAATATAGATTTCTATGCACAGTTCCGTTGAATGAGAGATCATTCAATATCAGCAAGAGACTAATAATCTCAGTTTAAACGTGTAAAACCCACCCAGTTAAATATAGTTACCTGAAACTCAGGAAGAACGCAGTGCCAAACACAACTAATTTATCACAGCAATATTAATCACATTTTGGGAAAACAACTTGAATAGAGAGGAAGTGCTGCAGCTCTGCACCGAGATCTGTATGCATTACTGCAACAATAATACAATAAAACATTGCTGCATTTTATTTTGACAGAGTGGTATACCAGTGGGGTTGCAGTGCACAAATTGCTCATCACACCTGGCAATGCACGTTTACGAGTCTAGTGGTGCAAAGAGCACAGGCAATGGATTACCAAGCAGTGGAGAAGGGCAATATGGTCAGATGAATCATCCTTCACCATGTTCGACTAATGGACGAGTGCACTTGTGACACCAACCTAAAGAACTCTAAAGCCCTGAGTGCTTGGTTCCAACAGTGAAGGGTTCTGGTGGTTCCGTAATGTTGTGGGTGCATTTTCCTGGCATGGTTTGGGTGCACTCATTCCCTTAAAAGGCAAGGTCAATGCTAATTGCTACTTAATGGTATTGAGTGATCATCTTCACCCCATGTTGCAGCATTTCTTTCCTGCCAGGGGGGGACGACAATGCCCCCATCCACAGAGCATGTGTGGTCATCCAATGGTTTGATGAGCATGACACTGATGTTATCCATATGTCATGGCCTTCTCAGTCTCCAGATCTGAACCCAATCTAGCATTTATGGGATATTCTGAAATGACGTCTGAGACAGCGTTTTCCACCATCATCAACCAGACGTGAGTTGACTGATTCAGAACTACATCAGAAGAACCAAAAATTTAAAGTTTTGGAATGGCCTAGTCAAAGTCCAGACCTAAACCTAAACCCCATTGAAATGTTGTGGCAGGACCTGAAACTAGCAGTTTATGCTCGAAAACCCACAAATGTCATTCCTCCACGAGACTGATCAATAATTACAGGAAGAGTTTGGTTGCACTTATTGCTGCTAAAGGTGGTGTAACCAGTTATTGAGTCTAAGGGTGAGATTACTTTTTCACACACAGGCATTGGGTGTTGCATAACTTTCTTTAATAAATAAATGAAATAAATAACAAAATGTTGTGTTATTTGTTCACTCAGGGTCCCTTTTATCTAATATTAGACTTTGTTTGAAGATCTGATAACATTCAGTGTCAAAAACATGCAAAAATGCAGAAAATCAGACAGGGGGGCAAATTCTTTTTCATGGCACTGTATATATATAGACCCACACACACACACACACACACACACACACACACACACTATAACCCTTCCTGGCATTTCACATATTAAACAGAAGTACACTCACAGGACTTGCGTACATGGTTAGATGTTTTATTTTCAAATCCTTGGTCCAATGAGGGTCCTATTTCAACTATCTGTCTCTATTTACATGTATATCAATTAAATTGACAAATGTTTCTATGACACTGATGAAGGCGTGAACAATGCACCTTTATGTATGTATGTATGTATGTATATATTACATACATACATACATACATACAGTGCTATCTTGTTAAAATGCAACCCATTATAGTGCAGAATCGGTTATAACATGGTAAGGCTGTGGCTCCCACTTCCCCCATAATGCAATCTGACTCACAAAAGATGGGTTTTATTGTTGTTTTACATTACCGTATTTAAAAACTCGTTTAAGTTAAAACTGGGACATATAGTACTTATAAAGCTCCCATGCTTGCACTTTATTTTTTTCTAAAAGTAAAAAAAAAACATCCATTAATGTTACAAAACAAGTACGAAACAATACAAGTGTCCTTTGGTTGGTTGGACGACGCTTGTGGAACACAATTTTCAAATAGTGCTACAAATTCTTAATGGGATTGAGATCAGGACTTTGACTGGGCCACTGTAGAACATGCACCTGTTTGTTCTTGAGCCACTCCAATGTTGTTTTGGTCTTGTGCTTGGGATCATTGTCCTGCTGAATGGTGAATTCCCTCCCAAGCTTCAGTTTTTTAGCGGACGGAAGCAGATTGTCTTGCAGTATTTTCCTGTATTTTGCTCCATCCATTCTTCCTTCAATTGTAACAAGATGCCCAGGCCCTGCTGATGAGAAGCATCCCCACAGCATGATGCTGCCACCACCATACTTCACTGTAAGGATGGTGTGTCTTGAGGCATGGGCAGTGTTAGGTTTGCGCCACACATAGCGCTTTGAGTTTTGACCAAAAAGCTCCATCTTGGTCTCATCTGACCACAAAACCTTTTCCAACATCGCAGCTGGGTCACTCTCATGCTTTCTGCCAAACTCCAGACGTGCTTTCAGATGGTACTTTTTGAGTAACGGCTTCTTTCTTGCCACCCTCCCATACAGGCCACTGTTATGCAGAGCTCTTGATATGGTTGACTGGTGCACCATTACTCCACTCCCAGCCACTGAACTCTGTAGCTCCTTCAAAGTGACTGTTGGCCTCTCTGTGGCTTCTCTCACAAGTCTCCTTCGTGTTTGAGCGCTGAGTTTTGAGGGACAGCCTTTTCTTGGCAGTGCCTGGGTGGTGTGATGCAGCTTCTACTTCCTGATTACTGATCCAACTGTGCTCACTGGGATATCCAAACCCTTCCCCTAATCTATGCATTTGTTTTACTTTATCTCTAACTTCTGTAGAATGCTCGTTGGTCTTCATTTTCCTTCAGATTCACAGCCTTACCAATGATCCTTCAACAGTGGGGTTTTTATCCAGAAAATGTGACAGCAACTTTAATGGTTCACAGGTGGAGGCCAATGGTAAGGTAATTGTGTCCTCGTTAGGGCAATTTCTTTCATCAGTGCAAACTGGGAGCTTTCACAGCACAGGGGTTGAATACTTATACAAGCAAGATATTTCAGTTTTTTATTTTTCTTAAAAATATTTCCCAACATAAAACCAATGTCACCTTACAATAATTGATTCTGACTTTCAGTGCTTAAAAATAAAATATCGAACAGAACAAAATTTCAATATACCATTTGTAATTCGGTAATATGAGAGAATTGGTCAGGGGTCTGAATACTTTTGCAAGGCACTAATATATTATATATAAATTATATATAATTATGCACACACTCACCCTCTTTAAACCCCCTGGTAAAGACCATGGGGAAAAAATGGGCAATCAGCAAGTGTAGCGTTATAGTGAGGTTCAACAAAAAAACAAAGAAAAACACATACACACACCCTTGTATGTTTGTAATAAATTCAAATGTGTTTTTTTTGTTTGTTATATAATTACAGTTACTTTTGTGGAACAGTTTACAGTTAAAAAAAAAAACTAAAAAAAAAAAAACTAACTGTCAAATCACCCGAACAAAAATTCTAAAAAAACAAAACAGCGTACGATTCATTTAATTTATTTTTGACTGTACTGGTCATTTGAACTTTATTGTTTGTGGCACGACTGTCAGCCTGCTGAATACTATCCCTCATTGAACAATGGCGTCTATTTATTTCACAAAGCAATTTAAACTCAACAGCATTCTTTTTTTTAAGCATTTAAAAACAAAACCAAAAACGTTTAATATGTACAGGCTAACACTTTTTTTTAAACGAAAAGTAAAAAAAAAAAAGTTTCTTCTGTTTACAAAACTGATGCTTTAGTTTAAGTCAGCCTTCATTTGTGAAAAACGTGCACGTAAACAAACAAACCGCTTACAGTACTTTTATTTTTTTTATTTTTTTTTTACATTTACGTGGTTTATAAAAGTCACTTATTTTAGACTGTGTTAAGCTTTTTCAGGTTAAACAAATCGACCCATTCCATCAAGGAAAGCCATTTGTTTGTATCTATTAGATACAATGTATGTATGTCTCCAATTGTCCTTCAATTAACAGTATATGCCTCACTTATGCGAGAAAACACATGCAATGTCTTGCTGACTTGCCCGCCATTTTGTACTTTCTGTTTTGCTTTGGGAGCGGGAGTGTTGATGGCATTAGTATGAACGTTCACTTCAAGAATGAATTCGGAAAGCGAGTCAAGATTAACTACATAACTTTGTTGTTTTAATTGGCCATGTCTATTTCGCTGGCGCTACAATGAGGGAAACTACAATGCTTATACTTACGTTTGCTTGGCTTGGGAAGATGGTGGGTGGAGGACAGCGGGGTTGCGATATAGCAGGCAAAAATAGTACTGTTTTTATATGGTGATATTTGCTCAGAGCGACTAGCTGGCGGTGTGTGAGGGTGGCGTTATAAAGGGGGGGCGGTATAACGCAGGACAACTGTATATATACACACATACATACACACACATACAGTGCACTCAGTTTATAAGAATTACTGATAAAAGAATCAACTGCATATAGTGATCAAAACCACTGGGACAAAATCATTCCTATACTAACCATGCTAAAACACTCTGCTTTTAAGAATCAAGCAATCCGCTTATAAGAATAATTTCGTGGCAAACTGACGGCATGTAACACGGTACTGTATCAAATACAATGACGTGTACAGCTGTTTTTGAATTAGGCACGTACATAGTGTATCCAGTATAATCTTCGGACCGCAGCGAGTCCTAGTAAAAAAAAAGGAAGTCGTGCAGTTTACATCTGAGTTGACATGACAGCTAAAATCTGATTTTTTTTTCTGTTCTCTGTTAGTGAAAATTTGTTTTTATAAAGTGAATACACATTAATCAAATACATACAGAGTACTGTTATTGTGTAATATGTATGTAAAGGGAGGGAGACTGCATGGTGGGGGGGGGGTGTTGGAGAGCTTTGCTTCTCTGCTTAGTGAAAAACTGTACGATTTTCATCACAACTGAAAATAAGCCACGGAGACACTTAAATGCAGTGGTAGTCTTGATAATATAACAGTGTACTGTAATATCATTTTAATTCAAAGGCCATTACATGTAACACCGTACGGCAGTTAAACCAGGCATCCCCACGAGACGATCGCTTCTCAAGTATCCTGCAGTAAAATAGGATTCTGCTGTTTTGGGTAAACATAATCGTGATCATATAACAAGCTGCTTACCCACGAGGACTTGTTTTGTGTATTGTCCTCAGTGATTTTGCTAACATTGTTTGGGACTAAAAACAAATAAAATAATCTTCACAATGCCTTGCTATTGAGCGAAGGAGTCCAGATCATTTTCCCTTACCTATAGGTTTGGCCACAGGTAACATTCCCAGGTACAGCACATGGAACTTCTGCACCAGCTCTGTCTTTGGTGTTGGGAAATCTGCCAAACACAACAATTATCAGCTCTCAATTTGCTGCCAATCAGCACTCACTGACTATGTGGCTTTGGTCTAAGAAACCAGGACATGAAACAGACGGTTGGCAGTTGAATGAAGTGTGCAGTAAAATTGCAACATGACATACTTCAACTATTTGCAATGATAATGTTCATTACAGTATACAGGAACAATACTCTTCAGTGCCAAGTACTTAAGTGCAGATGTCATTTTAATCAACTTTAAATGGGGTTTATCTATAACTATGTCATCTACAAAAGATCTGCTTTCTACACATACCCTTCTGTTTACTATTAAACATTAAAAAATATTAAAAATTAAAAAAATAACATTCCTTTACTTCTATTATGCTTCCAGTGCTATAAAAGACTGCACATACCAATATGGTATTTGCAGCCTCAGACACAGTAAGATCTCAGTGATGTTAGTGACAGGTTTCAAGAGGGAAGGAGGATAAAACTACTACTAGGTAATGTAAACTAACTAAATTGTTTACACAGAAAAAAATTGTCTCTTTCCAGCCACCAAAGGAGACTGATCCTTTTAGTATATAGGTTTGTTCACTAAACAAAATAAACCAAACTATAGATGTATGTCAAGTGTTTATTGTTGTCAAAATAGGCTTCTTGATGTTCTGAGAAGCAAAATTTATTGAAAAAGTTCAAACTGGAACTATATTATTTAATTCACTGCTATTCTTATCTGTCCATAGCTATGCAACAGAAAGTCTTCACCTACCTTGCAGGGGAACATCCAGACCCACATTAACTCGCTCCTGCAGAGAGCTGCCAGCTACGGCTTTGGCACTCTTACGCTCTGCCATGATCTAGGGAGAAAAAAAAAAAAAAAACTAACACACAAGCATATAACTATTTAACATGCTCCAATTCACTGCATATAAACACTTTCGTGCATTTTGTGAGGCCAAGTTGTGAGTGAGTAAATCAGCCTGTGACTGTTTCAAGGGTACTGTGAGCAGGATAGTTGTACAGAGGACTCATGTCTGGCTCAGCCAACCAGGTATGTGACAGAATGAAATCTGAATGGCAGAAGAACCTGGGGCAGGCTGACGGGTTAACTGTAGCAGTGTGTGCATGTTTTAGCCACAATTGACGTTAAAGCGTCTTCAACACTACATAACTTGAGATCGCTATAAAGTAAGACGACACAGAGATGAGGGTCAGACGTACACCATGGAACCATGGAAATCGCTATGCGAACATCTTTAAACAAAGAAACAAACAAAAAAAATATTTCTGGTCTCAAATGCAATTCTAAAAGATATTCAAAAATATGGTTAAGATAAAAACAATTCACAAGTCTAGTACTACATAGACAAAAAAATGTATTTCAGTGGACTGAAGCAGAATAATGTGTCTTTCTATATTGTATTGGAAGCAGTTCAGTGGAAAAAACTCCATCCACGTACACAGACATCTCAGTCAAAAATTTTAAAAAAGGTCAAGGTCAGTTGGCGTTGTGGAAAAAGCTAGATATATAATATAATACTCCAAGGGACAGTACCAACTGGGGCTACAGGCTGCAGTCTGAACTAATGCCTACCAGCAATAAATTGTGCTGTTGTCCACTATAGAAGACAACACTCATTTGTGCAGTATGGCACAGACAGAAGAGGTGCACTGTATGTAGAGCAGGGGTTTTCACAACAATTTTTTTGGTGGCCTCAGAATGCGGCCACCAACTCTTGCTGGTGGCCTCATATTTTTTTCCCTAAAAATCTTAATTACTAAATTAACTCTAGTAACAACAAATAAATATGCACATATACACACCCACTCATTGTAAATTTATTAATGTCTTTTTTATAAGACATTAATAAACAAATTTAAAGTTGTCTCTGTTCTTGATAGACAACACAATAGAAACAAATAAGGTGCTTTGAATGTTCCTGTATTTTTTGTTGTTTATTTTGCTTTCTAGGTTCAAGATGGATGTCTGTACAACAATTCTGAACTAACTAAAATCAAAGGAAGCTAACCTGTCTTGCAAGGCCGTTAGTTGCTAAATAGATCGATCACAAAGGTGTATTGCTGGAAAAAGTTTCCCCTCATGAAATGATTTTCAAGATCGTCCGAAAGGATACTCAGGTATTCAGTTAAAGCAAAGCAAACCTTTCGTTGCACACTCTCATCCTGACAGCTGAGAAACTGACTGAGCTCGTAAAAAACTGAAAAGTCCTTTTCCTCTTGAAGGTGCAGGACGATGTCAGTGACTGTCATTCTGAATGTACGAATCACTTCAATGCTGTCAAATATCGTTAGCTGAGGTTTCTGAAGCTCCAGGTTCAAGGAAGCAAGCTTTGGTAAAAACTCTTTCAAAAAGAGCAAACAACCATGTACTTTTGAATCTTGCAGCTTTTGGGACAGTTCCGGGGAAATTGTTCAAAACCTCGGCAAAATCTTCCCGGAGCTCAAACAGCCTCTGTACACTGTTATTAAAACTAAGCCAGCAGACCGGATTGTAATTCAGCAGCAATGTATGTGTCTCGCTGCCTGTTTCGCAGAGTTGCGAATCTCCCTTTATTGATACTGCTGGTGTTGACAACATTGATGCTCTTTTTCACTACGGATTCAACCTCATGCAAACACTTCATTGAAGCCTTGCTGGCAAGTACTTCTTGGCGTGCAAAGCAGTGAAAAAAAAAGTTTCTGAGTGCAGCTTTCTTGGAAGCTGTTCAACACCCCAACTCGTGCACTTTGCATAGCCGCTGCTGTCACGCCAAACAGATTGTCAAAGCAAATGCGGCACTCCTGCAATTTTGCCTGAACACATTTAAAAATGTGTTTCCCAGTTGGCCAAACACTGAGGCTCACCTGACACAAACCACCTTCAGGAAAACAATGACAATCAGTCAAAAAAAGTGAACGCATACGATTACCTTGGGTTTCTTTGGGACATCAAGACTCTCATCCATGCACAGGCCGATGAAAGGGCTCGCTGCGACTTTTTCCGCTATTTTGTTTTGTAGAACATTCTCCAGATCTCTTGTGCTCCTCTGTAATGTGTCGTTGGTCAGTGGTATATCTCAAGTGTTTTTCTAGTTGTATGACCAGAACAATGCTCTTCACGAGTTCTCGATCACTGAATGGTTTCCTTGCTTTCCCCAAAAGTGGTGCAAATTTAAAAGTAGCCACCTGCATCTGAGCTTTACTTACAAAATCTGTGAGCTGTCGCTGTGGACTTTCAAGCCCAGTTTTTGCATCATTCATCAGCTTGCGCCTCTGAAACTCACTGGTATTTTCTTTGCCCCTGAATGAGTGCTATAATGATGTTGCACTGCGTACATTTTATTTTGATTAATTTCTTTCTTGTAAACAGTGCACACTGCAACTTGCTCTGAAACTGAATCCAATGGTTTCAGAAATACAAGAAACTCCATTTCCCACTTGTCTTCAAATGTTCGTTTTTCTTCCATCCATGTTCTGCTTTTCTTAGCAGCAGGAGACTGTGTGTGTATCACATTCAGGGTTATTTTCTACCACTGATTTTTTTTTTTTTTTTAACTTTGACATCCACACTTTAATTTGAACTCTTTCACATTCTGAAACAAAAATCCCGAACACCATGCAGCGATCTTGCCGACAACGATGTTGGCCAATAGCCGCTTAGAGCTGCAGTTGCGCAAGATGTAAACATTGGTTAGCCAATGAATAAGCAGCTATGTGATTTGAAATTAAACCACTCCTGTACTCTACCGTAATATTTACAGAAGGGAATGAGTGCGCACACTAGCATTTACAAGGCAATATTAATACTTAACACCTTAGCGTTTACACGGTAACTTTAATACTTAACATCTCAGCGATTGTTGTGGCTGCAAAAAAATCCACTGGTGGCCAGATTTGAGAAACATTGAGAGTACCGTGCAGAAAGGATACAGCTACGGCCAAAAGTTCTGCATCAGCTACAATTTTAGGATTGAGATGAATAAAATTTTAGAATTAATATAAATAAAAATTAAAAAATTAAGAAAATGAATAAAGAAAAAAGTTATACGAACATAATTTAGAGCTTTTATTTAACATCAATATGTAATCCAATACGTTAACGTAACATTATTCAGCAGGTTTTATTTGACTTTATTAAGCAAAATGACTTAATTCTATAGGGTGATGCAAAACATTTAGCCATAGCTGTAGAATGGGGATCAGTATCTATACTTAAAGCAACAGTAACAACATATCGGCATAACTCACCTTGGAACAGATTTCGTGAAGACTGGTTGCAATGGCTTTCGCTGGGGTGTCACATCGGAACACATGACATTTTAAGATCCGGGTGTCTTTGTCTCTTGCTACATATGCAAAGTCCCTACAAAAAGTGCAAGGAAAAAACAAGACAGTTAAGATACCGCTATTACTAAAGGATTAGGGCAATTGGGTCATCTACATATCCATATTCCGAAACACTTACTCTCAGTACTTGAATGCCGTGTACACACAGTACATTATAGCATGGACTTTGATCAATTCATTTGGATGCTGTGCCCCAATAAGTCAGGTCAGATAATTGGAATTCAACAGTATTAGTTCTATTAATGTAAAAATACTATATTTTCTGAAATTGTGTTGTCTTTTGTTTTTTTTGGCTTAAATGGTTAAGATATGGTTTGCTGAGCCAATGAGGCTGATACATCAACCAACTGCAAGTAAACAAAGTAGTTATTGTATGTCAGTGCTATTTAGTTCAGAATAAAGCTACTTCAAGACTATCAGCAAGTGTATGGTATTTGTGTTTAGAATCTGTTCTATAAATTGTTTTAAGGGCTTAAAAAACAGCCAGTTTTTTAATATATATCTTCATTCTTAGTTAGTCAAGTATAGATCATCCTTGCTAATTAATGCACTGGTATACTGTGCTTGTAAATATAACCAAGTAAAGTTAAGATAATTACATTTTTTTTTGTTGTTTATATAATCCCACAGTGACACATCTGAGTGTATTCTCTCAGGGTTTGCACATTGCATCTCTAAATCATGACAGGAATTCATGAGCACAGCTCTGTTTATCACATGAAACGTGGATTAGATTTGTTGCAAAGTAAACCTCTGGCCTTTTATACAACCGGGTCATAAAAATTAATTCCCCAGAGGAAGACCAAGTTTAGCAATGCACTACTTGCCAGATATTAGCCCCAGCTGTTTAACAAATGGCTTGCTATTAAAAAAAAAAAAAAAAAAAAAAAAGTAACACTTCATATAGTATAAAATAGATGGACTTTATTGATCAAGTAACATTGTCTTTCGTTTGTTGAGGGCAGAAACATTGTCAGATACGTACTGTATAATAAAATAAATAAATAAATAAACGGATTTAGTTATAATAAAGCATCTTTTTTTTATTAATCTCTGCTTGCATCAACCAGATTAGACCTCTGGAAAGGTAAAGCATAAATTGCTTGTTCCTTCTTTGCTGCAGTACATTTAACACACAGGTCAACGGTCCCTTTCAAAACAGGTTTGCAAGCTATTCTAAACCCTATTAGTCAGTGCCATTACCTGGCTAACTATTACGGGTCAGTATTTGTTCTGATTGATACTGCTATCGGGACTCGTAGGAGAAGCAGGACTGTTTCATTCATGTGTGTTTGTTGGGGCAGTGTGCAAGGATTCCCTCCTTAGTTTAACAATTCTTGTTGTATTGTATTTCAATGAAGTACAACAGTCGTCATACTATCGGCAGTGCTGTTACACAAGACAAGGCTTGCTTCTAAAGGAGCCTCTCTGTGTTATTTTGCAAGAGCCTTCACATGCTTTAGCACTTAAAAAGCGGACTCCTTCAGTAAGGTGCTCCATTGAATTAGATTAAAGCGTTTAAATTAGTTCTCTACAGTCCGCTAAGCAAGTGCTACGTGGTAAAAAGAACAGGAGCATACATAAGATAAGAATGCACTTTTGTTTTGTTTTTTAAATTCATATAAAAATACATTTTTGGTGTGTACCCATTAAGTTGTTATGGTTATGTAAAAGAAGAGATTTTTTTATGTTATGTTTGTCTCAATCTCCCTATTAATATTTTCTGTGTGCAATAAAATGAAAGACGGTAACAGGTTTAAACTGTATAGAATGCATGGTGTAAGAACATGTTTCAGGAATAAAACAAGCCGTGTTATAATTTAAAGGTTGTCCTTATTAAAATTGTGGGAGAAAAAAAATGTTAAAGCTCATTTAATCTGGCCTGAAGGCAACTGTTTAAAAAAAAAAAAAAAAATTGTAGCTTTAGTTGCAACGGGTTTGAAACTAGCAGGTGTACTACACATCATGCATGCTCTTTGTATTTTTTTTTTTGAAATACAGCATAAATTATAGAACCAGGAATGGATTAGAGGGTAGAAAGCTGCATCCCATCTGATTTTCTGATGTTTTGCACTGTAGTGATACAATCCCTGCATGGGCTCTAGTATCTGCAGCTAATTCCTTAGTAATGCAATGTAAAGGTCAATGGAAGTGACCTTTTCATTGAATTTAAATGGAAGAAATTATGATAATATGCAAGTCTCCTACTCCTCTGTGGAGGTCTACTGATTATAATTTACTTACCTGTCTAGATTGCATCTGTTTCCTGTTTCACCAAAAAACTAAATGTATTGTCCTAGATACACCATTTCTTTCCAGGGTTTCATTGATTTACAGGGAATGGGACAATACTATACATTAGAGTAAGCTGTATTTTTTGTATTTATTTGTTATATCTGTGACAAATGGAGGAGAAAAATTTGGAAAACTATATATATCAGTTTTGGCATAAACAAATATCTTATTTTGTATCAATTTAAGTCAGGGGTTGAGATATTACTCAAATGTAATATATTGCTATAGAAACAGCCGATTAAACCGAAACAACATTAAAATATGAATCTGCAATTTGAAAGAAAATTCAAAACATGTAAAATCCATGTTGGTCCAAGGACTATACAGTAAATATATTCCATATGAATTTGTTTGTAAAATATGCATGCATTTTGTGTGAAATAAAATACATATTCCAATACATAAACTGTCTTAGCTGGAAGAAAGTATGCATTTAACATCCGACAGGAATTGCATTTTTATGAATCTCTATACGGCTTGCATCAGCAAGAATGGTGCTTCTAACGAGGCAAGAAGACTGCTAGACGCAAATCACAGCTTAGTGGGGCAACTGTAACATTCAGTTCCAGTGGTGTATGCAGAACAAAAGATATCTCATTTGACACTGAGGGTATGATTATTCACCGGCAATGGAGGAAGATATAGGTTGATAACTACAGCATGTGCAATCAGCATCATGTGTAAAACCGTACATTCCCCAGACAGTGCCATAAATTGCTAACACCGTTGCCACTGGAACTACAAAAGCCAAGGTTAACAAGATTTAAGCATCCATGTTTAGGCCGGTCAGTGCCAGGGTTTGGCTGTAGCTCTTCCTTGGCGACTGGAACATGGACAGAATGCTACTCGGCTTGTAGACACAGCGAAAATGAAAATGAAAAGATTTACCTCTCTCTGAATCCAGGAAAGCAGTAGAAGAAAAAAAAAGCAGATACACAGTCAGCAAAAGCCCACATACAGTACAGAATACACAAGATCAAGGAGAGGAATCAAGGAGAAGAAAAGTAATGGACAATGCTGATACACTTTTAGCAAATGGCTAAAAATCTCCCCACCACCAACCATACAAAAAAAAAAAAAAAAATATGTATAGTATATAATTAAATTCATGGACTAAACAATCGAATTTAAAAATAAATATCCTTCCAGTATGGTGGGTAATGCCTTAAAAATGAATGGTGAATGCTACTTAAAGATCGAATGTGTATAAGCTGCAGCCATGTACACTATGACCTTTTATAATTTATTTTTGTAATTACTTCTACACTGCACAGATTTACCTGGCCTAATATCACCTTATCAGAATTCTAGATAAGGAATGCTTCTAAATGCTTCTAGATAAGGACTTGCACAAAGCCCTTTTGTAACCTTCAGGTCCAATTACAGTTTCTTCATCTTTATTTTAGTCTTTTACAAAAGGACCCAAGTGACCCCCTGGCAGAACAATATAAACTATATCCAATCTACAGGGTATGTAGTTTGATAGTACTCAACCTTCAGTGAACACTCAGAATGCCTTATCCTAAAATGCTTTGCAAATCATATATAAAAAGGTAATGGCTATGGTCACTTTTTTTTTTCTTTTTTTTTTTTTTTTTTTTAAACAAAGCACAATTCTGACAATTAATACCAAACTAAAGGCTGTTTCGATTGTTACTACACACAGTTTACATTACCTAAAACGAGGTAAATGGAAACCTTTGGTAATCAATGGCAGAGGAGGGGAGAAAAGACGCCAGAAACATTAAGCTGTCTGTACAGGAGATTTATGACAACTTGAAATCATTTGAAACTTGTATCACCATAAACTTGGTAAATATGAATACAGAATAACAACTTTTCATTTCCCTATAAGACATTATGCTTGACCGTCCAGTAACAGCTACATACAAATTCTCCTGCAACTACTAGCAAGAAAATGCTGCATTACAGGAGATCTACCTCACTGAAATTCTTGCCTGTTTAGCAGTTTAGGCATACAGTAAGGTACAAGCCTTTTTTTTTTTTAACCTTTCGTCAGCTGCAATAATTTAGCTACAAAGGAAGGCCATAAACATAGTTCCAAGAAAAACAATTACATATTGAAAAACAAAAATTGTGACAAAAACAGTAAATGCCTTTATAATACCACAAACACAAATAGAAACTACACGAAAATATTATATTGTACTTGGAAACTTAACAGTGTAGAAAATCTAGTTAAAAAAATATTTAAAAACACAATATATATATATATATATATATATATATATATATATATATATATATATATATATATATATATATATATATATATATATATATATATATATAACGGCTAGTATATTGATATGAATAAGTTACATTGCTCATAGAAAAGCAGCTTCACTTTTCCTTGAGAAAAAAAAAAAAAGGACTTAAAATAGAGGCTCCATCCCTTGAAAAATAAAGATTGCCGATCCAAAGTTTCAAAGTCTGTAGATGGGGGGCACATTTACTCTGAATTGCCTGTCATCGCTTTCAGACATCGATTGTACAAGTCAACAAGGGCTGCACTATAGTGGTAGTCTAGTATATGAAAGATGTCTTTTTTTGCAACTCGCTGAATCAAATACATTTTATTTTTTCAATAATGTACTGTAGGAGGCTAATGCAGTAATCGAAGGCTGCATTCACACAGTGTCCGTTTCAAACGGACTTGGTCTGGTTCATTTCGTATCAATGTGCTTGCTGTTCACACTTACCTGCAAGCAAAGCGTTTTTTGTTTTTTTTTGGTACTTTTCAATTTTTTTCAGGACCGAGTTTGTTTGTGTTCACAATGTAGTTTGCAAGAGCATTTGGTTCATTTATGTGGTCTATGAACCGATTATTCAGTACTGTGCAAAAGTTTTAGGCAGGTGTGAAAAAATGCTGTAAAGTAAGAATGCTTTCAAAAATAGACATGTTAATAGTTTATATTTATCAATTAACTAAATGCAAAGTGAGTGAACAGAAGAAAAATCTAAATTAAATCCATATTTGGTGTGACCACCCTTTGCCTTCAAAACAGCATCAGTTCTTCTAGGTACACTTGCACAAAGTCAGGGATTTTGTAGGCATATAGTCAGGTGTATGATTAAACAATTATACCAAACAGGTGCTAATGATCTTCAATTCAATATATAGGTTGAAACACAATCATTAACTGAAACAGAAACAGCTGTGTAGGAGGAATAAAACTGGGTGAGGAACAGCCAAACTCGGCTAACAAGGTGAGGTTGCTGAAGACAGTTTACTGTCAAAAGTCATAAACCATGGCAAGACTGAGCACAGCAACAAGACACAAGGTAGTTATATTGCATCAGCAAGGTCTCTCCCCCAGGCAGAAATTTCAAGGCAGACAGGGGTTTCCAGATGTGCTGTCCAAGCTCTTTTGAAGATGCACAAAGAAACGGGCAACGTTGAGGACCGTAGACGCAGTGGTCGGCCAAGGAAACTTACTGCAGCAGATGAAAGATACATCACGCTTACTTCCCTTCGCAATCGGAAGATGTCCAGCAGTGCCATTAGCTCAGAATTGGCAGAAAACAATGGGACACTGGTACACCCATCTACTGTCTGGAGAAGTCTGGTCTGAAGTGGCCTTCATGGATGACTTGTGGCCAAAAAGCCATACCTCCGACATGGAAACAAGGCCAAGCGACTCAACTATGCACAAAAACACAGGAACTGGGGTGCAGAAAAATGGCAGCAGGTGCTCTGGACTGATGAGTCAAAATTATAAATATTTGGCTGTAGCAGAAGACAGTTTGTTCGCTGAAGGGCTGGAGAGCGGTACACGAATGAGTGTCTGCAGGCAACAGTAAAGCATGGTGGAGGTTCCTTGCAAGTTTGGGGCTGCATTTCTGCAAATGGAGTTGGGGATTTGGTCAGAATTAATGGTCTCCTCAATGCTGAGAAGTACAGACAGATACTTATCCATTACGCAATGCCATCAAGGAGGCATCTGATTGGCCCCAAATTTATTCTGCACCATGACAACAACCCAAAACATACAGCGAAAGTCATTAAGAACTATCTTCAGCGTAAAGAAGAGGAGGAGTCCTGGAAGTGACTTGGAAGGATTTGGAATATGAATCCACACAGAATCACTACTGTATATACAGGCTCTAAACCAGTTCAACTTAAAGGTCCTGATCAAGGATTCAAAGTCAATGTCTTTCAGCCCACCATCTGAATAATCTTTTACTAGTTATATAATGGTTTTTGTTACGCCACATAAAATTAAAGATGACAGAATTTATGCGCGTAATATTTTGGGGGAAACGTACAACAACCAAGATGAGTATATCAATCTGGCTAACCCCTCTGTTGTTGATAAGAGAATATGTCCAGAGACAGATACATCTCTCGGTAACCAACAGCTGAGTGCTAGTTTAGTTTTTTCCAGTCTATTGTTGATATTCAACAACTCTATTTTTTTTTTTTTGGTTTTTAGCCATGGTAATTTCTAGGTACTTAAATTGTATTTTTGATTGCAATAAAGTCTATGTTGTCTATCACATATTTATAAATAGGAATAAGTTCATTATTTATTTTTATTTTTTAAGTTAAAACACAAACCTGAATCCACCTCTTTAAGTGGACTCTGTATGGTTCATTTCCCAAGATGACTGTGTTGTTTACACTTCACACCAAACGTACTGAACCACACCGAGTGGAGACCAAACTCTCTAAGCGGGCCCAGTGTACAGAAGATATTTAATTATGATATAATATAATTTATATACAGTGAACTCTCATTAATACGAATTTCAAGGGAATGGCAAAAAAAAAAAATATGAGTCTTATGAGTAAATCTTATTATCAGGAGTCTAAGCAAAATTAATACTGTCAGTTTTTATTGAAGTTACAATAGCACTGAAATCAAATTTCAATTATAGCAAAATGTGTTAAATCTGTGTTAAGTGAATTTGTATTATAAGAAGTCATTTACAATAAGTGAAGGCTAAACTTGTCCATGACCAGGTAGAACAGGGATCTCCAATCCTGGTCTTGGAAGGCCGGCAACTCCTGGTTTTTGTTCCAACTCTACCCTAAAATTACTTAATTGGTCCTTGTTTATTTTTTCTGTTTGAAAAAGTCGCTTGTGTTGACATTGTCAATACCTTTTAGAGTTTTGAATGCTTGAATCAGATTGCTGTGTAGTGTTCTTTGTCCAAGACTGTATATATTCAATTATTTAAGCATGTCTGCACAGGACCCAGAATAATTCTGGTCGCTCTTCTTTGCACTCTTTCTAGAGCAGCAATATCTTTTTATAGTGAGGTGACCAGAACTGAACACAATATTCAAGACGAGGTCTTACAAATGCATTGTAAAGTTCCCTTGATTTAAATTCATCACTTTTCACTATATATGAGATTTTGTTGGCCTTTTATAGCTTCCACAAATTGTCTAGAAAAAGACATTTCTGAGTCAACATAAACTCCTAGGTCTTTTTCATAGATTCCTTCTTCAATTTCAGTATCTCCCTTATGATATTTACAATGCACATTTGCATTATAAATTGCCATCTGTCTGCCCAGTTCTGAATGCTGTCTGGATCATTTTGAATGACCGTTGCTCCTGCAGTGGTGCTTGCCACTCCTCCTATGTTTGTGTCGTCTGCAAATGTAACAAGTTTGCATGCTATACCAGTCTAAGTCATTAATCTGGATTAGGAATAGCAGGAATTCAGGGTTTGTCTTTGTGACAATTCACTGGATTTATATCATATGAAAGTTCTTGTAACCAGTTTATTTTTGTATTTAAGCATTTATTTTGTTTTATATAAAAAAAAAAAGTACAGTTTCAGTGGCAGCTTCATTTCCTACAGTGGCACAGCAGTTCATGTTCGACAACATTTTAAATGTCTGCAATTTTCAATTTCCTGCAGCCTTTTTCTTCAGTCTTTAGATAAATGGCTTCTATGCAAAATGTTGAAGATATTCAAATCGACTCAGCCGTTTTAAAATGGGTTTAGTTAGGTCTCCAACCACTGAACCTTCCACTGGGTAAGCACAGAGCAAAAAGTATGTGAATGATTCTATAGCCCAGTGCTACAGAAAAGCAGTGTCCTTCATTCGAATAACAAATCACTCCATTTTAAGGTCCTCTTCCTTGGCAAGAGAGATACAGAAATAGGCATTGATTTGTCTTTTGTCTTTAGTTATGCTCTTGTGTACATTATAATCCAAAAATATGTGACCCAATAGGCTTTTTATAGTGTCTAGTTATTTCCTCTGTAGCTTTTTTTTATTTTATGGAGAGACAGCTTCACAGCAATAACGAAAAATAATTTCAGCACTATTTCCTTATAAAAGATGTGCAATCATTAAAAGCCACAGAAAAAGAGAAATACAATGAAAAACAAAGAGTAAGTTGAATTTATTTTTGAAAATGGTAGTTTCTTCTCTATTTTTCTTTTTACCCACTGAAGTGTAACAATTAATTTCACACTCAAACAGTTCTGTTTTTCTGCGGTACAATTTAACTTAAAAAAAAAAAAAAGTTAATAGTTAAATGGCATTCATGTTTGAAATCAGGTGATCTGGTTGTGGTAATCTGTTTGCAGTTATTTTTGCTAATTGAAGTGTAATACATTGCTAGTTCATGGAATACTCTGATCAATGAATGGCTAGGGTGCTGCTTTTTTTTTTTTTTTCCCTAGAACATAAAAATGTATTATGGTAGCTTCAATAAATGCCTGCAATTGCACGACAGATTGTTTTAATTGAAATTCAACTATTTTGAGATGGAGATGCATAAATAAAAACACAGTCTGCTACCAGAGGCTTAATGGCAGCTAATGTATGTTAATGTATGTATTGCACAATGGTGCATTTAACCTTTTTTTGATTGAGACCAAGGTTCCCACAGCTGTATTATTAAACATGGCTGATGCAAAATGTCACGTACTTTAAAAAGAAAGGTTATGTAGCAGAACCACCAGGACCACTACATACTGCAATGTTCATCTTCTGTTTGTGAGCTCTGTGGAGATACAGTTTATCTGTTGTGTCACTCCTAAAAGAAACAATTAGATTTTCTGGTAACCTCTAAAATCCCTTTCGACACAGGTGGTCTGTCCAGAATCAACTAACACAAATAAAATGCCACTAGTTTACAGAACCTCCCGCACCTCTATGTTTGGTAGACATTAATTACATTTTCTAGTTAAAGTGGTTTTAAAAAAAAAAAAAAGGGGTTTGTCAGCAGTATCAAAAACAATTACTCATACTGAGGGAAAGCCTGGAGGTAATACCATGGTGGGTTTGATACGAGTCAAGGTGCCTCGCCTACTGCAGAAAGAGCTTTAGCAAGCATATTAATTCGCAACAGCTTGTCAT
The DNA here is from genome assembly GCF_017654505.1 of Polyodon spathula. Classification (NCBI taxonomy): domain Eukaryota; kingdom Metazoa; phylum Chordata; class Actinopteri; order Acipenseriformes; family Polyodontidae; genus Polyodon; species Polyodon spathula. The sequence continues at coordinate 90,327,287 of NC_054534.1, forward strand.
GAAACAATGTTTATACTTCAATCATTAAAAAGTTCATTAAAAGTAGGGATGTGTCTGGCTGACCGGTCATGTTGTAGTGCTACAGATAATTTATGACAATGTCAGAGATTAAGTAAGCATAGATGAGACAAGATAGATTTCCCCTTTCCAGTCAACAGAAATGCCACTTCAACATCACAAAACCAAGATGGATTACCAAAGGTGTACACTGAAAATGAGAAAGAAATCTTCATTACAAAGCAGGAGCCCAACTACAGTCCATACATATGCAGAATACATAAGGAGGCATTCACAGCTGCCATCAGAAATTCTAACCCAGCCGCCCACCAGAGCAGGGGGACTCTGGGATAAAAGAACCCCCATTAAACTGTAAAGGTTAATAGCATACAATGAAAGAAATGCTTGAGAACGCTTGAGTTCACACCAGAGCAACTGACAGCAGCTACTGTAAATGCCAACACCATTCAATACATTGCATAAAACACAGAAGGAACAATCATTTTGTAAACTCAAATATGCGGATATAGATTAATAATGCCAAAAACAGTTTTAAAAGCTATCGATCCTTGAGGTGTTTGGTGCCAACTTCAGCATTCACAAAAGAACTGGGCTGTAGTTTAATGTGAACCCCATAAAGTACAGGAATATATCATTGTGATGAAATTCTTCAGAATATTCAACTCCATCAACAGGGCTAGACACTATTTAAAAAGTGACACCTACTGGCAAATAAAGACTTGGTGTCCAAACTCTATATACAATATTTGGTGTGGTTTTCCCTTCTAATCCTCCAAAGTATTTGGGTTATTTCACAACTAAAAGTTCCTGTGTCTTTCACACATTCCACACTTAAATGACCAGAATCCATAAAAATCGCATCAAAATTTGCTGGTAAATACTATTAGAGAACCAATTTCTAACACAGAAAAAAATCCTAGCCAAGATTAAAAAGACTGGCAGCACATACAAGCCGCCACAGTAAAATGGCAATACATTTAACAATTTGGACAGCCTAATAGATGTCAAGGATAAGGGTTTACATAATGCAGCCTACACATGTTGTAAAGGGCAGCAGGAATCAGATTTTAATAATGATTTATTTCAGCAAAAAATGATGCACGTTAAGCACATTATACAGAGGACGATCCTTCATAAGGGGTTATTACAGCAACATATGCAAATATCAGTTGAGAGTGCACACACACTGTTTCTTTAAACTACCCTAGTTACTGTGCTCCCTTTTCACATGCATCCTTAAGTCTTCACGCTGTGTGTATAGCCTCCCACTGACAGCCACTCCAAATTGAGTTGCCATAAAATCTACACTTACTGCCAACTTTTCTCCTGTACAGCTGTGCTTATGCAAGCTCACGACATGGGGTCTAGGGGAAGAAACCACTAACCCTAGCTTCTGGTAGTTCTGACACCATTTATAGCATCTCAAATGTGAAAATAAATAAATAAATAAAAAAGACAAATACATGTTCTGCTTCTGAGAGGAACTTCAGAACAATATGTTCTACACTTTAAATCAAACCACCAAAAAAAACAGAAAAAGAGAGTACAAAGACAGCAATAGGTACTTACTGTGAAACAAACAGCCATCCATCCCTACATTAGCATTGCGAAGATCTGTGGGTCATTAACTGGATCAATTTGGGTATTTCACTTTCTCCGTACAAAGATGTCCCTCCTCTATTCAATCACCCCTTCCTCAAGGAAACTACACTATAGCTTTGCTTAAATAACACAGTAAAGGTGCTGCAGACTTCTCTTTACACTTCCTCTAACCCTTTTTTTCACTGCAGTGAGTGAGAGCTGGGGGGGAGGGAGAGAGAGAGCGAGAGAGAGAGAGCGGGAGAACTGAATGCAGAGCACGTCAGATACCTTCACAACCGCACTCAGCACCCTGCTATCCCTCAGGCATCGGTATGCATCAGATGATGCAAAATGCTATAGCCATGCACTTCAATGACCTGTGGTGAAGCCCCCCTAGAGAGGAAGGCAGCTCATTCATTTTGTAACAAGTGGATTCTGAACACAGCCAATGTTGTTGCCGACTCATCCCCCCCACTGCCACACACACACCCTACTTAAACCAAGCATATGCAGATGTGGGTGCTATTTCTATCCTTCTGCCATGCAGATTAAATGCAGTTCCCATATAATTATTCTTTTTTTTTTAATGTATTTATTTATTTTAAAGCGTAGTAAGAGATCTTGGTTGGTCTCAGCTGTGAACATGTCCAACATTAATTTCAGCCTATAAAAGCGTTGGTTTTCAAGGACTCGGACTTACAAAGATAGATGCTCTGGAAAATCTCAGGCTTGGATTAAAGCTGTTATCCATCAAAACCCCAGTCTGGAAGCATTTTAATACAAATGCAGATTTTCCACAACCCTGGGGCCTTATCAGCACAATACGAGGTAAATTATTCCACTCAAAATAACACACGACATCATTGAAGAATATGGTTCTCTGCACTGACGAATGCTCATGAAGATGAATTTCACAACAAATTCAGACATTTTTTTACAGATGATAAAAAAAGGCTGAACACACTATACCTAGAGTAAAGAGTTAATGGAGGATAAAGTTCTCTTTCTAGTATTACGTTTAAGAGTTAAATAGAAAACATTTGAGTTGTCCATGGGTATGTATGTTAAGTTACGCCACAGTGCTCCATAAAAATGAGCATTTTTAAATAACCTTTCTATAAATGAGACCTGTGAGCTTCACTGTTTCTAATCTCCTGAGCGAGAGCATTATAGCCAGAAAGGGCATTGCAAGTGATAAATCACTGTTAGGGAAGCACTTGTACAACTTTAACATAAATGTGGATCAGATTAATCACTGGTTTCACACCCTGATTAGCACCAATCTCGCACTAGTTTACTTAAGTTAACATTAGGCAGTATAAGGTTAGTGCTGATCTAGTCTATTCACAGTTCTCTTGGTTGCAACTCCAAGCTGTATCACATTTCCAAAAATACCATTATATGTATAAACTACAGAGTTATTATGAACAATAAATCACTCTGAAGATGGTGGTGAGCTCAGGTTTATGACCGGTTCTGAACATACTGTAGTAATATTATTATATATACATTCCTATTAATTATTTTATTAAAAAGCAACAAGACACGTGTTTTGTTCTTCTATTTCTCATCACAAAACAAATCTAAAACAGACGAGCTTTAGTCTAGCAACGTGTGTGTACATTCTGTTTTTTTTTTTTTTTATATCTGCTATGTGAGGCTTCAAATAGAGAACCACAGTGGTTAACTGAATAATGAATGTGTAACTGATGCTTAAAGCCATGGCAATCAATAATCATCTCTAATACATTGTTATAATACAAAAGCATACTCCTGAAAAGCAGAGGAAGCTTTAAAATGAAGCCACGCTACAACACATACTAAACATTTGTATCTTGGTCTAAAGGAGACAAACATTTTCAAATTAATTAATTCTCCATTGGCTGACGCTTGTTAAGCAATTAAATACATGCAAAAGCTCCCAATTAACATACCTAATAGGAGATTTTTATAAAAACAAAAAGGAGGAAGAGCTTTACAGTCTTTTCCTCCATAAAGCGCTAATAAGAAAAAAGCAGCAGCAGCAATAAGCAGTTCTATTATCTATTCAGTGTGCAATGAAAGGACTTTGATTTCTGGATGTGGAATACACAAACCTACTGCTACTAGGAAAGTGCTAAAGGCGACGAGGCCGATATGAAATCTTCAAGGGCTGGGTTGGCATCACAGTTTATCAAAAAAAAAATAAAGTCTGTGACCGCTGTCCTCGGGGGTGGGTCACGACTGCGTCACAGAGCAGCTCAAAAAGCAGCTTTGTTATTAAGTACTCAGGATTCGGGTCTTTAGGATGCAATTACCCATTTGGTAATGGTTACATTTCGTACTTGAAAGGGAACTGCGATTTAAATTTGCTTTCTTACGCTTAAGAACCGTTCAGAGTTCTTTAGTGACATAATTTCATGTCTGTCTATGCAGCGGTGTGGGTGTGCAATTATCTTAGTTGTTAGAGCTGTGGACTGTCACAATCCAGATTGGGATTACACCTAATCCAGGGCACGAAATAACTGACAGCAATTGCCGCAGTGCCCAAGCTGCTTGCCACAATGCCTCTCAAATTAAAAAAAAAAAGAAGAAGTTCATTGGCAGCGTCACTGATTTTTGTTGGGAGCGCAGGATGAGTCACGGCTCAGAAAGTCTGTGCGGTGAGGAGAAAAAACATAATTGGACATTCCAAATTGGAGAAAAAAATTAATATAAATAATAATTGGTCACTCTAAATTAAAAAAAAAAAAAAAAAGGGAAGAAGAGCGCGGCAACAAAGTGTTCCAGGATTTACCGAATGTTTAGGTAAGAAATGGGTGCACTGCAGTGGCCCTGAAGTGCAAAACACAAATACAAATAAAAAAACGCAAATTCAAAAAGCCCACAAAAGCAACGATTGTGGACATTCCCCCAGATACCGCAGCACAGTCTCCAACTTCTGGAGAAGTTGAAGCTGTTAGATTGTGCAAGTTTTAGTAACTTAGTATATTTATTGGTGTCGCAATGGTAAGCCATGCACTCTCATTTTTTGAGAAAATAAACGTGCACAGCGGGGAAAAAGGCACTTCTATCAAAACACACAGGCGCAGGAACAACCGGCACTACAGTGCTACAGGATCTAGAGACCCCAAAATAATGTTTCTTCAGGTTTCAAAATGTGTCAAGACTGCCGGGAGAGGGATGATGTGTCACCCAGTTCAGTGGCAGTTACTTAGACATTCAGCCTTTCAGTTTTCAAAGCCTACTTTTGCTGTGAGATAAGATTTTTTCAGTGCGAGAAACAGATTATTTTAAAAGCAGAAAATATACAGCGAACTTGGATAATTATGCACGAGGCAGCGAAAAACTAAAATTTCCCCGCGACCAAAAACTAAAATAAAAAAAGGCAACATATTATATTATTCCTGCAGGAGCCACTCTGAACAGCAAAGCAAAAACACTGACAACTTCAAACGCACTTTGATAAGCATACACAAAACCAGAACTAACACCATGAAAGCTTGAAATATTGCTGTTTAATATTTTTTATCAATAAATTATTTACCAATATAAACAGTATATATGGTCATTTTCTTTTTAATTTGTTTTGAAGTAAGATAAAAGACCCACTACCCAATACTCAAGTAACAAGCTCATTATTAGCGTTATAGTCATAGTAGTGTTGTAACTGTTGTTTAAATAACCAGTAGACTATAAATATATAACCTGCTTCAATATTTGATGTAGTTGTGATATATTGTATTCATTTATCCATAGAAATACTGCATTAGCATTACTTTTTTTTTTTAAACTAAATAGGTAGTTTTTCCATGATAGTATTTTATTGTATTATACAGGAAATAATGGTATGACAGCAAGACAAATGCATGGCTATTTTTTCTGTTATAAAGCAGCCATTAACTGAACTTTATGCACGTACAAGCTCGGTCTCTTGCATTTGGTGATAATTCTGTAGTACAAAATGCATCAAGTAAACTATTAGTATTACATCTAATGTTGATACATCAACACCTGCTAAATCATTTTTGTGTTCCAGGCCTTTTTTACACGTTAAACCGAAATATCTTGTAATTTATGTTGTTTTTAAATTGGATTTTTTGCATGCCATTTTATTTTTTTACAATGGAAAAAAAAAAAAAAAAAAAAAAAAAAAGATTTTATTTTTATGACAATTACTGTGTGAATCACTCGGAAAACATTTGATTTGTGTTTGTTTGAATTAAAATTTCATCAACATAATAGGCTCTGTATTTCTTTTTTGTTGTTTTATGAAAGAGTATGAAATCACCTTGGTGCCCTTGGGTTGGATTTATGTTTTGCTGTTTTCCCCCCTAGAACTGCCTTGGTGGCCCTGAATCTTCACGCCCAAGAAAAGGCAACATTGCCTTGCCCTTTATGACCTTAACTTCTTGCCTTGCTAACCCCTCCCCCTCTCCCAGTCAAACTAGCTGTAGCCTGATATCTTCTAGCATAATCAGATTCACTGAGTTTGCACATAGCAAAAACCAGAGGGTTGACTATTACAAGTGACAGACTTAAAGAAAGCCTTACAATTGAAGTTATTACCAACATGTATTATTGTATTTGAGCAAATGCTAGCATAAGTGGCAGTTTAACTTAGATACTCTGTTATAGGCAAATTCAATTAAAGGGACCTGATAACAGCAAACCACATGAAAAGAATAATAAAGCTTTCCCCAGAAGAAGCCATCCGCCCAGAGCAAGCTCCCAGGAATCTTATAGGATTAAACTTTCATCAGCAGATCTCTTTATTTCAAAGTTTTATTGAAGTGCATCTTTAAAAATCATCTGCTCAAAAATCATTAGACTGCCTTTCATCTTCTGAAGGAGATTTTAAAATTATACTTTATAAAATACTATTAGGAGAAAAACTTGTTCCGGTTATGACTTCAGTATCTACTATAAGCTCTGAAACTGGAATGAAAACCATCAGGTTGTCCACTTACATGGATTTCCCATTACTTCTAGGCAGCAAAATGCAATTTTTCTGACAAACAAATAGTCATAAGACTTTGAGACAACCCCCAAGTTATCCTAGTGTGGGCAATACTGGGCAAAGTTCCCCTTGGGTTATGAAGTCAAGGGCATGACATCAACAATTCAGCTGGAATCAATATGATGTGTCTGTCACGGAAGCCAACAGAATCTTCTCTATGTTGAAAACATCTCATGCTGAGGGCAATTAAATGTTGGAAGAATGTATGTTTTTGATCCCTGCACAAAATGGGATTGTATCATTCTATTTTAAATCCCTTACATTGTTGTTTTTGTTAGTATAATTTAATTATTTTATCTACATTTGTAGGTTCTCTGCTTTAATTTTTTTTTATAATTTGCAATTATTTTTATTTTTTATATAGCGCCTTTCATAGTGGACCACCATCATAAAGCTCTTTACAAGATACAAGTGTGTGTACTAGGGTGTGTGAACTATGCATCAGCTGCAGAGTCACTTACAACAACGTTTCACCCGAATGACGGAGCACAAGGAGGTTAAGTGACTTGCTCAGGGTCACACAGCGAGTCAGTCAATGGCAGAGGTGGGATTAAAACCAGGGACCTTCTGGTTACATGCCCGTTTCTTTAACCACAATCACAAGGTACACCACTAACATGCTGGGGTTCAGACTTCAGATGCAAAGATTCACAGACTGAATGCCAGCAGGTGTACATTCTTAACTATATACAGACATGTCTCCGAAATGACAAACTGTAACAATGATCAGCTACAAGACAACTTCTGCAAACACTGCACAGCACGGCAGTTATAAAGTAGCCCTGCGTGCTTAAGGAAGATAATAAATGTAGATCAGCACCGAGCACAGCCAGGTACAGTGCAACATAAGTGTACAGTCGGCAAGGGTCCCCACACTCTGTTAATGCACTGCAATCCATAGGCCACTACAATCAGAAATTAAATACTGTTGCTCCTTTATCATTATATTCTAGATGTAAGAAGCATTTAAAATAAAAAAACAACACATCTATTGAACGTTAATATATTTGAAGTAGTTTTCTTATCATATATGCCTTAATCCACAACATCCATTCATATCTGGTTTGCAAATTGTGTCAAATTTGGTGGTGGTTTAGTTTATGGTCAGCTAAGCCGAGACCACTGTATTTTAGTCCAGGTCTACAGAGGTTAACGGTTAGTAAATGTTCCAACTGCACCATTTTTTTTTACATAATGGAAACAAACTATTCATATGTCTGGTTTGAAATCAAAAGGAACAGGACAGGCTGAAAATCCCACCCACACACAATAATTACTTTGTACCAGCTGCTCTAAATAAGTAATTACTATCTAAAAAAAATAAATAAATCTGAACTCCAGTACCCAATGCTGTGCAGTGCAGCACTAATTGAAACCCTGCCACCCGCATGTTTCCAAACTGGAACCAACATAAAAACATTCAGATGGGGTCACACCACTGCAACAAAAACCAGCCCACCGGTCTCTTTATTTTCATCTGAATGGGTTATTTCCCATCCCTGAATAAAATGGAAGTTTCATTCAGCAGCTTAAAACAAGACCACATCATAGGCATGCTATACTCTGAAGGTTGAAGTTATTGTGCAGATTCTATAGCATCAGCACTGCTTAAAGAAGAGGGAGGCATAGAAGAGTTTGATTTTCATACAACTGCTCAATACTGCAGTAAAGTGTAGCCAACAACAGTTAACAGAATATCAAATTAATATAATGCAAACATACGCAGAGGGCCCTCATAATCCTGCACAAGAGCCAATTATGAATATAAGACTGTAAGAAAAGTTTAAGAATGACAAGGCCATTCGGCCCATCAAGGCTCGTCCCTTGTTAGCACACCATTTTCCCCTACTGGGGGGGAGACACGATGACTATTTAGTTGTAATAGAAGCACAACCCCTCAAACTACAATAAATTGGGATAGGACACCCCAGAAAAACAAGGTTATTCGTCTAAGCTGATAATTTAAAAAATATTCAAATAATTATCATTCCTGACTGACTTAACCAGTGTCCCCCCACAAATGAACAAGCCTTTTGAAAAGGACAATTTTTTGCTCTTCTGTTTTCCCACTCAATGTCACTTTCCTGTGGTGGCCGCGGACACATGAGGACAAAGGCATTCATTGCAATGGTAAGTTAGATTCAATGCATGGATGAAACTGTTCCAGGAGGAAATTTGTAACTGTCAAAGCAACAGAGGGCAGTGGGATGCATACACTTCTACATCACAGAGACGAACAGTATTATAGTAAATGAACAATTTTACTTTGAAGTGTTTGAAAAGAAAAACAAACAGCAACACAGACCCAGTAAATTGCACCTACACATTTGAGCAAACCTGGCTCTCAATTCTGGACACACTTTGATAAATCCTTTAAAGTCAAATAATACAGCATCACTTAACCTAGCTTGTCAGATAATACTATTGTAATAGGACAGTATATTCTCTTTGGACAACAACAATTTACAGGCAATGTTGACTCACTGCGATGACAATGTTAATAACCAGCACAATTTTTAATAACCTGCACAATTTATTATTTTACTCCCTCAAGGCCAGTTGAGGAACCAGTGTCTTGTACAGTAGTTTGCAGTTTTCATAGGAATGAACAAATGAACGAATGACTGGTTGATATTTGTGCAATAGACCAATCTGGATGGTAAACACTCTGCAAAAAAACTGTGAAGGTGCATGAAGTTATCAGAAATACAATAAATACACTGGCTTCCCACTTCCCAGGCTGGGACTGGGCTGATTATAAAGGCCCTCGGGCAGTGCAAGATTCACGGAAATCTGCTATTTTAATAAGGGTCCTTCCAGATATACCCATTTTGTTCAATTTAATTTCTTAGTCTTTAAAGTTTCATATCTGTGACAGATTTAAATCTCAGAACTGAAGATGAAATAACCAACAAGTTATCTATAGTACAAAAACACCCCTGAACCTACAAAGGCTTCTGCAACATGTCTAGATAAAAACCTTTCAATGTTAAATTCTGTACAGAACTGTTTGCCCATGTTCCTTCTTAGAAAAGGAAAATAAACCAACTAAGCCAAATCAGATGGAATAAAAATACAAACATAAGCCAACATGCGGGGAAGTAGTAAAGTATTTAGCCAGATGTCTTTTCATCCCCTGATAAGACGCAGGCACTCAACCTTTCAAATAATAAAACATTCAGGAAATGTCAATACAACATTTAAAGCAGTTCTTATCAAAGTCCTTACCCTTTCAAAATAATACTGGGAACTAGTCAAGGACAACTGAATAACAGTGACACCTGCTGGGGAGAAATGGGACTTACAGTAGCAAGTCTGCCCACACAACCAGTTTATATCCTCTAATTTAAATGTACAAAACATTCACATCTGGAATATCTCTACATAGAAACAATATCCTCATGATTAGTTTATTAAACTTAAGCAGTCACAGTGTGATAGACTGTCTCTAAAATATTTCAGACAATTTATATTGCGTCTTTAGGAACGTAATATAGGAAGATACTGACAACATGCCCCACATGTCATCCAGTTCCTATCCAGTTTTAAATAACTTTAGCATAACTGAGGCAGAAGTGTTAAAGGGACTAGGAGCTCTTAAAATAAACAAATCCCCTGGGCTGGATGAGATCCTCCCAGTAGTACTCAAAGAAATGAAAGAAGTAATTTGTAATTTACAAACCGCTAACCAAGATCATGCAGCAGTCTCTTGACACAGGGGTGGTACCGACAGACTGGAAAATTGCAAACGTAATACCGATCCACAAAAAGGGAAACAAAACTGAACCAGGTAACTACAGACCAGTAAGCCTGACTTCTATTATATGCAAACTTATGGAAACTATAATAAGATCCAAACTGGAAAATTACCTATATGGTAACAGGGTACTGGGAGACAGTCAACATGGTTTTAGGAAAGGGAGATCGTGCCTAACTAACTTGCTTGATTTTTTTGAGGATGCAACATCGAAAATGGATAATTGCAAAGCATATGACATGGTTTATTTAGATTTCCAGAAAGCTTTCGACAAAGTCCCGCACAAAAGATTCATTCTCAAACTGAACGCAGTTGGGATTCAAGGAAACACATGTACATGGATTAGGGAGTGGTTAACATGTAGAAAACAGAAAGTACTGATTAGAGGAAAAACCTCAGAATGGAGTGTGGTAACCAGCGGTGTACCACAGGGATCAGTATTAGGTCCTCTGCTATTCCTAATCTACATTAATGATTTAGATTCTGGTATAGTAAGCAAACTTGTTAAATTTGCAGACGACACAAAAGTAGGAGGAGTGGCAAACACTGTTGCAGCAGCAAAGGTCATTCAAAATGATCTAGACAAGATTCAGAACTGGGCAGACACATGGCAAATGACATTTAATAGAGAAAAGTGTAAGGTACTGCACGCAGGAAATAAAAATGTACATTATAAATATCATATGGGAGATATTGAAATTGGAGAAGGAATCTATAAAAAAGACCTAGGAGTTTTTGTTGACTCAGAAATGTCTTCATCTAGACAATGTGGGGAAGCTATAAAAAAGGCTAACAAGATGCTCGGATACATTGTGAAAAGTGTTGAATTTAAATCAAGGGAAGTAATGTTAAAACTGTACAATGCACTAGTAAGACCTCATCTTGAATATTGTGTGCAGTTCTGGTCACCTCGCTATAAAAAAGATATTGCTGCTCTAGAAAGAGTGCAAAGAAGAGCGACCAGAATTATTCCAGGCTTAAAAGGCATGTCATATGCAGACAGGCTAAAAGAATTGAATCTGTTCAGTCTTGAACAAAGAAGACTACGTGGCGACCTAATTCAAGCATTCAAAATTCTAAAAGGTATTGACAGTGTCGACCCAAGGGACTTTTTCTGCCTGAAAAAAGAAACAAGGACCAGGGGTCACAAATGGAGTTTAGAAAAAGGGGCATTCAGAACAGAAAATAGGAGACACTTTTACACAGAGAATTGTGAGGGTCTGGAATCAACTCCCCAGTAATGTTGTTGAAGCTGACACCCTGGGATCCTTCAAGAAGCTGCTTGATGAGATTTTGGGATCAATAAGCTACTAACAACCAAACGAGCAAGATGGGCCGAATGGCCTCCTCTCGTTTGTAAACTTTCTTATGTTCTTATGTTCTTAAAACTGACTCCTAGGTTATGCACGTTATTATTTATTTCTTAGCACACAAGACTCCACACACAAAACGTGGTTTAAAGAATTACAAACAGCTAGTGCTGTTATGCTGTTAGCCTATTCTTTATGCACCCAAGCACACAGATACAATGAACTGACATAAACCTCCTGTTAATCTTTGTTCTGTAAAAAAAAAATAAAACTCCCATTGCATATGACAGCTGTGGGGTGGTAACCACTTTAAGAGGAGGCAGAAATTGACCTTTTCTTACCTCCCATTGTCCCGGCCTACTCCCCACACTCGGATGCTCACAATGGGCTGGGAATGAAGAGTTGAGCGATCCATGGGGTCAACCAGGTTCAGCATATTGTTCTCCAAAACCAGATACATATCCTTGCCCTAAAATCAAAACATAACAGCAGCATTAAAATAAACAAGTGGACCAGGTCCTACTTCAATAAAACCAATGTCTTACACATTACCCGTCGCCTCCTCTGAGCAGCAGATAAACCCCTGCTATAAACATAAAACACTTGCCATGGCTATTGTCGTCGATCCTTATCACAAATCAATCTAAAAGCAAACCATTTACATGTCACCTAACTGCTAAGCCACTAAAGTGCATAGCAATATTTGCAAACCACCAACTTGCTTGTAATAAAAGATCAAATACTGTACCACTATGCCTCCCCCAGCCCCTTATTTAATCCTTAAATCAATATGCCTCTAGACCAGGTCACGGACAGCCCCAATCTTGAAGGTTTTATAGGTGTCTTTACATCATAAGTGGCTTAAGATCTGCAGCACAGGTTAATGCTAACTAAGTAAGCCAATAACTGGATTTAATTAGGTAATTGAGAAATTGTGAACTTATTCGGACAGCAGAAACAAAAGTTTATAGTAACAGCAAATGCATGCTTGTTTTCTCAGGCAACTATGAAGTAAATTTATAGAATGAACACAGTGCCTCAAGAGGGATCTACTAAGAAGTTCTAAGGTTGCTGGAAAGGACGCTGGGTAAGTGACACTGATGCCAGTCAAGCCACAATTTTACATACCGTGAACTGTAATTCTTTTGTCGTGGGCCTGTAAACTAGACCTGCACCTAACATTTTTACACAGTGTTAGGTTCTCAGCTTGCATGCCTTCCTTTCAAAGCAGTAAGCCACTACTTCACATCCTAGATAGTTTCAGTGTCTTCAGGGTGAAGGCACGTTACTAAAAGTGAAGCCTGTCACTCAATAGGGGAAAGCAGTTGGTTGATGCAGTGGGGGCAATTTTACTCTCCACATGAAATGACTAAGGAAGAGCAAAACTACAGGAAAGAAAGGTTTTAACCTATTATAGTACCAGATATTATACGCTTACAAGTGAACATTTCAAGATCAATAATGTCACATGTTGTTGAATTACAAAATAAGGAAGCACAGTTTTTCAAACTAACTTTTTTTATTCAAAGCTGTAGTGGTTAAACTGTACATTGTTATATGAGAATGAGATTAAAAGTCAGGAAAACTTGCAAAGAAAATGTACAAAATGAAATTTACTGGTTGCATAAGTATTCAGCCCCTTAAGTCAGTACTTGGTAGAAGCAAATTTTGCACCAATTACTGCAATGAGTCTTTTTGGATAGGTCTCTATTAGTTTTGCATAGTAGGATGGTGAAATATTTGCCCATTCTTCACAGGAAAATTGCTTCAGTTCTGATAAGTTTGTTTGGGATTGTCAACGGACTGCAATCTTAAATTTTCGATTGGATTCAAGTCAGGACTTTGACTGTGCCACTCAAGAATATTAATTATCTTCATGTTCAACCACTCCAGTGTGGCTTTGGCTTTGTGCTTCTGGTCATTGTCCTATTGAAATGTGAATTTCCTCCCCAGTTTCAGAGTCCTGGCTGACTCGAACAAGTTTTCCTCAAGGATTCACCTGTACTTTGCACCATCCATTCTCTCCTCTACCCTGACAAGCTTCCCAGACCCTGCTGAAGAGAAGCATCCTCATAATATGATGCTGCCACCACGCTTGACAGTTGGATGGTGTTGACTGGGTGATGTGCAGGGTTGGGCTTGTGCCAGATGTAACGCCTGGAATTTTGACTGGGAAAAGTTAAATTTTTGTCTCGTCCGACCACAAAAACTTTTTCCACATGTCTGCAGTATCATCTACATGCTTTCTCACTAACTCCATACATGCTTTAAGATGAGGCTTTTTGAATAATGGGTTCTTTCTTGCCACCCGTCCATACAGGCCAGCTTTGTGTAGGGATCAGCTTATTGTTGATGTGTGAACAGTGACTCCTATCTCAGGCACAGAACTTTGCAGATCTCTCAAGGTCATTGTTGGCTTCAGAGTGACATCCCGAACCAGTTTCCTGCTTGCCCGGCTGCCCAGTTTCTGTCTGGGTGGTATGATGTATCTTCCACTTCATAATGATGGACTTCACTATACATAGGAGGGATAATCAGGGCCTTTGAAATTTTCTTGTACCCTTCTCCTGCTCTGTGCCTCTCTACCACTTTATCCCAGACTTGTTTAAATATACAAAGATTCTGTGGATGGTGTCAGATTATTAGAGTAGAATGTTCATTCCCAGAGGTTCCAAAGTTCCCAGTTTGAAGATAAACTCGTGTTCCTTCTGTTTCCAAGCAACATCTGTTCCATAGCACTGATTGATCACACAGACTGTGATGGCTTCAGCAGTGTGATCATCACTGTTGAAGTGACAGGCTACTGGAAATGCAGTGGTGTTAATACAAATGCTTCTTAAGTGTTCTACAAACCGGTCTGCTAAACGCCTTTTAGTTTCCCCTACATACAATTTGTTGCATTTCTTGTAGATAACGCAGTAGACTATTCCTTTAGAGTAAATGTAAAATGTTCACAAATGAATGAAGATTTAATGCCTCTAATCTCTCAGAATGAATGTATTTAGAGGTGTTACATTGTGGTCTATTACACAATTACTTTAAGTTTTTGTGTACATTTAAAAAAAAACGTAAATTTTTTATGTATACATATATATAAGATATAATATATATATATATATATATATATATATATATATATATATATATATACCACATACACACACACACACACACACACACACACACACATATTAGAATTGTAGTGATTCAAAATGGGTTCTTTTTGTTAAAGTTCTGATGCAACCTTTGAATGTAAACATCAATATCTCTTTTCTACTTTCATCTCTTTCATCTGAAGAAGAGACCTTTGAGCTCTTCAAAGCTTGTGAATAATTATTATTTAGTTAGTCCAATAAAAAGTATCACATCTCCTTCTCTTTGTCTGTTTTAATTCTAAAATTCTAGGCAATGCAAAACTTTTGGCCATAGATGTACATATATAAGACTATTCCATTAAATTTGAAATTTCGTTCAAATATCCATAGAATTGTACAACTAAATGAGTTACCGCAAAAAAACAGTTTTACACCTCTGCTTTGAGTGGACACTCATAGGTGGAGTTTTAAATTCATGGAATCCACCTGGGTAGTGTTCACTTTGGGAAGTGATAGCAAAACAGTTCCTATGTAAAAAGAGATCCATTCTTGCTCCTCACCTCTCCCCATATCCCGACTGTGTCTCGGATGTCGTTTTTGCAGTAGGAGAGCTGACGGATGCAGTTATTAACAGCAACACTGCTCTTCCCCGGAGTCAGGTCCTCCTCTGCCATTTCCACCCAGCCCAGAGAGCGCACTGCAAAGCACTGCAAACAACAAGGAATCTGAGTGTGTAGATACAGCAGAAACAGTGGATACAGAAGAAACAGTGGATACAGTAGATACAGCGGTCCATATTGGATTGAAATGTTGTTGTACTGAAGCTAGGTACTCTGCATTAGTGGTATTATACAAACTCAGATAATGGAGCCAGCATTTCCAGTGCCATTTTCGTGCCAAGTTAAATTGTAAGCAGTTTTCTTCACAGGATATTTCAGCATCTGTACGTTATATAAATTTGAATTATCTGTGGTAGAGGAGTGCGAGAGAACAGACTCCACTCAAGGTTTCAGTAGGGAATACCAACAATTCTAAATATGAACAACAATGAATAAGAGTACAAAACTAGAGTGGGGTCTGTTAAATATGCATGTGATAAAGGCCTAACACATGCATTCCTAGAGAAGATCTTTGATAATCCATTTGCAGCCCCCCACACCCCACCCCACCCCATTCAGAAAAAGACACACAGCCCATGACAGATTTAGTATGTATTTCTTTATAAGTATCCCCTAGTTACCAACCTGACTCTATATCATGCAGATGAACTAGCCTCCAGGGGTGCGCAATTTTTGGAAAAAAAAAAAAAAAAACCCCCCTGACCCGGTTCAAAATGCTAGAAAAATCTCTTGACCTTCTTAAAAATCTACTTGCCCCCTCACCGTCCGACAAAACACCGCCACACAAAATACAATTAGGTTTACTTTAGGGGTCATTTGCTTGTTAAACAATGAACCAATGCCCGTTTGCGACAATCATTTAACAATGGGTTTTGCTTGTTAAACAATGAACACAATCAATTAGTGAGTCATAACAAATGTTTGCTTAATTCAATGAAATAAAGAAAACGTAATTCAGTACAAACATACTTGCCAAAACTGAATCTAATGTTTGTGCACAACACACAGCAAAACAAAAAAGATTCTAAAGAAAAATGAATGAGTACATTTTAAAAATGATTTTGAAGCTGAAAGTCGTGCTAAACAGGTAGAATGGGTTAACAGACTGGTTTCTAAACTACATTACCCAGAAGAACGGCAATGACACTTGTTTAATACGTTTTGGTTTCCTATATGACCATTGGATAAAGAGACATAATTTTGTTTTGTGGGCGTTGCACGGTCGGTCTCACAGCAGCCTGAGTTGTGAGAGACTGAGGGTACTCAGCGAAGAGTCCAGTCAGAATTTTAACAAGGTGGCAGTTTATGGAGTAACTTCAAAGTCATACCAAAAATAATTATGTTAAATCACACCTACTGCCAAACACCCAATTAAGTACCTTTAAAAAAAAATGCATAGCATAACAGTAAAACTTCTTGTCCCTAACACAAATCTTTTTGTTTAGGGCATTGGGCGATATGAATTGCACACCCCTGAGCCGTTTAGACTTACTCCTGGTCAATTACTTAGATGTAAGGAAGAAATAGCATCTGTAGGCTTTAAATGATAAGTAATACTAAGTCACTGAAAGTAACAGAGGTCACGTGGAGAGAGCAGTAATACATTCAGCCTTTAGGTATCGTCAATAAGTTCACTAACCTCCAGGCAATAGTTCTTTGATAACCCTCAAATGCAGTTAGCAATTATATATGTGATTATGTCCACATGGGTGACTAATGAAATATTTAGTAAATTATTTAATTATACACACACACACATAGTTTTTAGTTCTGACATAAGAGTAGAAGGCTCTGATTAATTTTCTGTAAATGAGACTACACAGTGTCTCCCTGATCCCTTTATGATGACTTAATATTATACAGTGCTGGTTGGCTCAATGTGGGGATGTCAGCAAGCTCAGCAGGTGGTGACAATCGATGGCTGTCTGGAAACAAGCAGCCCCACACCACCTCTCCCAGCAGGAGTGTGTGCGCTACTGGGGGGATTCAGGCAAAACGAAGATCAAAAATGGAAGTTTAAATTTTGCATTGGA
This sequence comes from Polyodon spathula, assembly GCF_017654505.1. Classification (NCBI taxonomy): domain Eukaryota; kingdom Metazoa; phylum Chordata; class Actinopteri; order Acipenseriformes; family Polyodontidae; genus Polyodon; species Polyodon spathula. Next base: position 90,344,700 of record NC_054534.1, read on the forward strand.
TGCCGATTTCTTCAGATACACACAACGAAAAGCTGCAATGCATTAATGTAAGTGCACAATGTAATGTCTGTGTTCTACTTATATTGTATTAATGTGTAGTATTTTATTTTATTTATTTTTTTAAGTATTACTGTGCAGGACCTGCTTTAAGACTGTTACCTTTATTTTAAAATGTGCATCAATTAAATCAACTAATGCCCATAAATTAACCGATCAAATATTTCAATGGAGTGACAGCCCTAACACACACACACACATTATATATATATATATATATATATATATATATATATATATATACACACACACACACACACACACACACACACACACACACACACACACAGTGCTGTCCAGTCATAAGAATCACATCCGTCCCGATGTTCCCTGGATGCAGTGTAATGGGTCGACCACTAGATGTCACAAGTTCTTACACGTATGTACACCCATGAAAAATCCAAAGCTCCTTTTCCTTAACGAATTATGGATAATAGTCAATTGGTTAACTGCTCGTTAAAGTTAAATGACACCTCGTTTAAGCTTTGTGATGGGGGTATAGAGGTGTAAGGAAGCAGAAGTAACAAAAAGCAACCAAAACTCGAGTAAGAGATCTAGTGTTTGTTCCATTAAAGTACTGTTAGTGCTCCAGCTGAGAGCTAGATTTATTTTGTTTGTTTTATTAGCAGTTGTTTCACCACGGCAGTGTAAGAAAAATAAAACCAACACTGGTTTAAAACTGTAAATCAAGACTCGAGCCAGATAACTTACACTGTCCTCGGCCACTCTGACGCATTACAATTAGCAGAAGTGTGCCATCAGCAGTTTAACACACAGTATATAGATGTCAACGGTGCTCAATCACTGAAGACAATACATCAAAACAAGTCCTTGTGGGTAAGCAGCTTGTTACATGATCACAATTATGTTTACTCAAGGTTGCAGAATCCTATTTTACTACAGTATAGTTGAGAAGCGATCGTCTCATGAGGGTGCCTAGTTTAACTGCTGTGCGGTGTTGTGTGTAACGGCCTTTGAATTAAAATGACATTACAGTACAGTAATTTACTGTCAGGACTACCACTGCATTTAAGCATCAATACCTTATTTTCTGTTGCGATGTAAATCTCAGTTTTTCATTAAGCGGAGATGCAAAGCTCTACAATCCGGCCCCCAACCTCCCCCCCCTCCTCCGTCATCCTCCTCACCATCGCGTTGCAACCCCACTCCCTCTAAGCGCAAATCACACAGTAACACTGCTGTACTCCGTATGTATTCAATGAATGGGTATTCACTTAATTGAAACACGTTTTCACTAAAAGAGAACACAAAAATATACCTGCACAATGTAGTGGCACAGTCACGTTTAACTGCAAACAATGCAGTGTTTCCTGCAACATTGCACTATCCACACTGTGTACATGCTTAATCATGCGAGATGTGATCAGATTCTAATTCAAAAACAGCTTTTATTGTCTGTACACATCATTGCACTTGATCAAGTACCATATTGCATGTAGTCAGTTTGCCCCAAAATTATTCTTATAAGCAGATGGCTTGATTCTTACAAGCATTATAACGCGTCTCAGATATAACGCTCCTACAGCATATCCCCCAATTCCCTATACTAGTGATTCATGCAATATTTCTACAGTAAATACAGTACCAGTGTTGTTCAAACTGTAGTCAATTTCTCAGTCTAACTTCCGTTTCTGTCTCTCCCTTTTGATACAGTATCTGAGCTGAAGAAAAGCTGCGCTGGCACTTTATAACACAGACATCTTATTCAGCATTTGTTTTATAAATAAATAAATCTGAGGCCTATTATTATGTGGTTATCTTTCTTAATGTATTTACTTTTTTGCTGCAAGAGGAGCTGCGGCTTTCTCCAGGAGACTAGACGCTTCAGCCCAGCTCTGGCCGACGAACCCGGGGCAAGCCCATTCCCTCTTTCCCTCTCCCGACCCGCTCTCCTTCTCACACTTGGTTTGCTTGTCTGTCACTTCGAACTGAACTCCCAACCAATGTTTAAACAGGCTACTTACAGTTTAAAAACCGCTACTTAAAATGATCCACGAGTGGGAATGCTACCTTTTTTTTGTATGTTTTATTTTTTTGTAACAAATATAGCGTTGATTACACGGTACTTTATGCATGGTTAATTCATGGACATTTTTGCTTCACTATATGTGCATTTTAAAGAGGGAGTGTTGTGCGCGTTATAGCGAGTGAGCACTGTGTGTGTGTGTATATATATATATATATATATATATATATATATATATACACACATATCTATATATATAGTATATATAATGTATATGTACACACACACAAAGTATATATAATGTATATGTAGAGTGCATATATTAGTACCAGAATTACTTTTTACATCTAAGCCTTGCATATATGAAGAAACTAGCAAATCCCATATTTAAGACTTTGTAAAACGATACTGGTTCTGTACTAATCATATTCTGTAGTATCAAGTCCTGCCACCATGTGTTAACTATGAATAACTACACATTCCATATTTCAAATTTCCTTGTGGAAGGTTAACTGCGATTATATATAAACTTCAAAAACAGGGACATATGCTCTAAATGTGAGACATAATGAAACATGTTTTGGTAACATCTAAGAACATAAAATATTCTAAATGGGGTTTGTATTCCTTTTGGTGTATTTGTGCTGCTAAATCTAACAAAAATGTGGGATGAGAACCGTCCATAGCAATGTGGTATTACACTGTGGGTTTCATCTTGCAATATGGGACAGTCCTGGGGTATGACCAAGACAGAGTTGCATTATTTAAAACCAACCTGATTATAATGTCCATAACAGCTAAACGGCTCATGGTATGGATGGGGCACTGGCATGTGATCAATGTGCACTTCAATGTTGCAAGAATGACTAAACATGGGAATATATTTCAGTACTTAAATTAACCCCCAAAGACAGGGTTTTGTATGATTTTTTTATTATATAGTTTCATTTTACTTAATTTTGGTGTAACAATATTAATAAATCTAGACCTTGATTTGTTTAATAATGTTGGAATCAATCAAAGCATGCAATTCTAGGGAGTAGAAAAGCAAGGCTCTTACACCTTCTGAACACATGGGAATCATTTCAGTTAAACAAAATGTGAAAACAAGGTGATGAATGCTTCCACAAAATAAGGCTTTAAAAGTGCCAGTGTGTTACTAAAAAATGAGAAAGCCATGTCCTCCAAGAGGTAGCACAAGTAAACACAGAAGCTAAAACAGAAAAGCCCTGATATTTTCAAGAACTGCATTGGGTGTAGTTCTTTTTTTCCCCCCCGACACCTTGCAATATTGTTGAGATCCACAGGGACAGGGCTTTGGTGTCAACTGGTCTTTGACAGTAAATCTTTTAATTAACCCAATCAATAGATGTCTACATGATATATATATATATATATATATATTATAATATATATATTGTAATATATATAATATATATATATATTCGGGCATATATATATATGGGACCGGAGCTGGCTCTATCGAGATATTATTTATATATATATATATATATATATATATATATAATATAATAATATATATATATATAGTATATAATTATATATGCTTTTGTACAAAATGTAGAACAAAATATCCCCTAAACTTGAAATGAGTCATGACCATGCTAAAAAAAAAAAAAAAAAAAAAAACATACCATATTCCAGAGGTGCCTTTGAACAAGGTGAAGTTGAGAATCTACATCCTGGCCCAGCTCTCCTAACAGATTAGCTGAAGACGCAGGATAAACTAAATTATTCACCAGTCTAGTGCCTTCTGTTGAATTTAGTAAGATCTTTTCCATCAACAAAAATGTAGAAAGAGAGCATCCCAATTGTCACACTTTATTCCACTTTCTGTTAACCGTGGCACTAACTGTAACCGAAAAACTACAGCGCCACCTTATGGCCCTTTTTCCCCTTGCTCTTTGCATAACCCAGTGAAACTTTCACACAAATGAAATAAATGTGCTCATCACACCGCTGCATATCGACAAACGTTTAACTACTGTGGTATTATTCAGTACGTCTTTATGACTACAAATATTGGTTAAAGTTTAGATGTTGTGGGTTACACCAAGTAGGAACACCCTCAAAACAGAATTTTATGCTGCATCTCATGTATCTTATTACATGCATCTCTTAATAGAGCAGCAATCTCTGCCTCAGTACTTTTACACCGAAATTAAAAGAGGATACATAACCACATTCAGTTCACATCCCCACTGTGTCACATGGACAGAATAAAAGGGGTGGGTGATGAAAACAACTTTCTATGCAATTTCATATGATAAAACTAGCAGAAATGGAGCATACATTCAGATGCCACACACACTCAATTTGTCTGGGTTTAACAATATTAAAACAGAATGCACACACAGGGTGTTTGAAATCTGCAACAATAAACTTTGCAATGTCGACATAACCTGCCCTAAACAATGAATGGTGTGGTGCGGTGATGCCACATCTGGGAATCACAGTGATCCACCGATGGAACACTCTTCTAGGATTGTGACTTTCACCGTGGAACAAAACCAGACAATTATTTATGACACAGTAATTTATGCTGGGTGAAGGTCAAGGTCTGCATACTTAAAATCTAGTCAGAATGACTGGAGCAAAAAAAGTGAAGCAGACAGCTCAACATACAGCTTACTTCCAGTTGGCCCATGCACTTTCAGTTTGCATTTTTCACAATAAGTTATACTAGAAGTCCATGTTGAAAATACAGGTTTTATGTGTGTTTCCTGATTTTTTTCTTTTAACAAATCATCCATGAGTCTTTCATATCATTCTACCATAGCAGCTAAACAAGGCTTGGATTGTGCCGTCACCAGGGCATGTTTTAAAAGGGGACTCGTCTGCTTTTGGTGAATGTAAACAAACTGATTAACACGGTCTGTCTTCTAGAAACAGAGAATGTGCGGGTACACACGCAGTACGAAAAACAAGAAATTGGATATCAATGTTAATATAACTGTGGGACACGGTAGCTTTAAGTCTCAATTATCACACAGCCACTGCAGACAAGGATATTATCCTGGTTCTGGCAATTATTTCAATAATTCTGTCAAGTGAAAATAAGCAGCATTTGAGTATCTTCCCTATTTCTCCAATGCTTATGCTCTATATTGCCTTTTTCTCCTCTCTTCTCACTTCATTTTCCAAGCACTGTAGACAGCGTTAATAACTGGCCAGGCAGCTGCACATGTAATTTCAGGCCCCGCCACAGTATGTAAATTAAGTGTCGTCAATAGATGTAATCCTATTGATGAAGAATAGGACTTGCTTTTAAGTGTAGTCAGTTCTCTAAGAGGCCTTTGTTAACTCAAGTAGCTGTGGGTTTACACACTGAATTATACAGCACACTCCACTTTTTCAGTTCTTGTTATAAAACATTTAGATCTACATCCCAGGAGAAAAGAGGCTCTAATGTGCCTAGAATTAAAGGCCATTGTTTAACACTTTGTGGAAAATTTAGTTCTGTGTCTGGAAAAGCATCAGTCTGTTGGGGGGACCCCCCCCCCCGGTTATGAAAGATCTATTTTTATTAATAATAAATTGTAAACCATTTGATTAATGTAACTAATGCATATATTAATTATGTTCAAAAGTAAAATATTCAGATTTTAAAGTCTAGCTTACACACAACCGACTAATGTCAGGATGGTCCAGGTACAGCAGTGGGCACCTTACCAACAGAGAATAAAAACCGGCCAAAAAAAAATACTGAGAAGCATATGATTGATTTTTTATCATTTCAGAATAACTCTGAAAAAGCTTTTTAGGGGCAGATGGTTTATTTCTTTTTAGTTTTAAGGGTACTGCATTATTTATCCGCAGTCTCTCTATTCAGACAGCAGATACTTTAATGCTATGTGTGGCACCAGGCCAAGTCATGCCTGCCGCAGACACCCAGTCGGCATCCTGTCACTCCAGCCCTTGGCAACGACCCTACATGACAACACTACAGGCTGGAGAAGGACCTAGACCGTGACATTCATGGGGATGTTCAAAACAACCTGAAATCACACTAAATCAACGCTTTTCATGCTGCCTATGAGTGACTGAGATGAATGTGATGCATAACCACTGGAACCTCTCTGCCCTAAACAGTGATCTGTTGTGGTTCTGAGTAATTATACAGGTTTAGAGCATTAAACAACAAATAATTTTGTCCACTTGAGACAGAATGACCAATATATATTAGAAGAAAAATTCAGATATAGAGCCAGACCATTCCATATTCAGGAGCACAACATTTTTCGTGATGTTTCAGGACATTTTTTTTAGATTTACATCACTAATGAAAGCCTCACACAGGCAGTAAAAGGCATTCCTCATGGAACCTCAGTTATCTGTTATTAATTGCTACTCAGTATTCATAGTAATGTATACTTTCTTAGATCGAGAACTACGACCCTGCTCATCATCTATACCCTATGCAATCATTATAGTATCACTAGAAATGCATTAAATTATTAAATCATCATCATCGTTATTTTTAAATTATAATAGTTCACAGTTATTTCAAAATACAGACTTCAGGTTACAAGCTGTTTGCAGGTCAAACCAGAGCTCCATTACTGCTGCTAAAACATGACACTCCGGGTTGTTTTTTTTATGGTAAATGTGGCCCACTGAGAAACTTCAATACCAACTGGTTTGTGGACCTTGACTATTCAATTTCAGGTTGCTGTGTATAAATTTACACACACACACAAACTGTATTTCAAGGATTATGTTTCCTTCAATAAAAATGCACAAACCCTACAAAGGCTGCAAATAAGACAAATACCACACTACAGATGCCTGATGCTGATAATGTATTTGGCTTTCAGACATGTGTGACCTTCACATCCACGTCAAATGGTGCTCCTGATGTGGCCCAGTTACTAAGTGGGACTGACTCACAATGAGATCAACTGACTCACTGAGACTTTTAATGTCACAAATGAACAGACAGAGAACAGACATGAATACAGTATATCCAGCCTTCGACAGGGGTAAAGTACTCAACTGCAGTGTTAGCTGTGGTGACACAATACCTACTTGATTGCAATAGGCCTGTTAAAGAAAGTGGACTTGAGTTTTACTGGGTGCAGCATTAGCATGTGTGTAGCCATGTTTTTTCTATCTGAATAGTATTATGGTTTTGAATACAGCCCCACTCCCCTCCTGTGGTGTTCTCCATCATATCAGGATTTAACATAACAAAAAGTAAAAATGCAAGGCGGCCACTGAAGTCCCAGAAATGTAGTCTTATTGTGATTAATTTAATCTCCACCTTCCCAGTTGTCCTCTATCTCCCTCCAACTCTACTGTATATTCTTAAGTTGACAAAATTAGTAGAAGTTAAGCTGCAAGAGTGCTAAAAACAGTCTAAAAAATGTCTGGCTTTATACAAACAACAGTAAATAACATGTTAAAAACTATGTTCTGTCTTCTGTGTAGCTTAATTGTGAGTACACAATAAATAGCGAGAAAGCCGGAAATCTGCAGGTGTATAGCACTACCAGGAGGTGGCAGCGTTGCAATTCAAGCATGCATTTTGCTTGCCATTTCTTAGAGATACCGACCAATGTCTGTTTCCACAAACAGAACAAGGAAGCATATGTAATACATGCAGATACTTTTAAAATCCTTCCTAATTAATCTCCAACAACTTCTCCGACAACGACATTTCTAGACAATTAGAAATGTAAAGATAAAGCACCACATTGGTACATTTAACCCTTTCAGTCATGAATTATTTTTGTCAAGCTGAAAAATAAACTCCTTTATCGAGTATACATCAGAACAGGACGAAAAAAAAAAAAAAAAAGGATTTTGTTTCTATACTACCTGAGACTAGGACCTAGGAATCCTGTGAGGCCCCAGCATGATTTCCCACAGTATATGTTAACATATGAGGTCTGCCAGGACTGAAGGGGTTACTCAGTAGTTTACACATTGTTTAGAATTAACCAGATGCCTTATTAACACTTACATACATGTATGCCTGCTATAATTAAATCATTTCCCCTCTAGTAAATGTAACTAACACTAGCTTTACTGGATATGGACATTATTTTTTGAAGACTGCTGGGACAAAATGTTCAAATATATGAACAAACACTGCTTTAAATTTGATAATATTTGATAGTGACCATGTTTGAATATAATCTATATTAGAATACAAACCGGTATTTTAGACTTAAGACATTTAATGGATTTTATTGTGTTTGCAATTTGTTTGGTGGGATACCGGTTTGTTCTGAATTGCAGCTTGATAAGGGGTAGGTCAGGGCTTGTTTTCCCATTTACCAAAAAAAGAAAAAGTCCTTCACTTCCATCAAATAAAAACAACGGCCCCATCCCTCCCCCACAGCTGCAAACTCCATGACCATAAATCAAGAATGTATACAGAGTGGTATAGAATAAGATTATCAAGTTTCACGACACATTGATAATAGATTGTCCAGATAGTTGCAAAAATGTAGGTGTGACGTACAGAGGGACAGATATAAGGTCACAGAAACCTTATATAGCCCCAGAATCTGACAGTCAATATCTCGTGCTAAATAATGTTAATAGCAAGTTTAAAGACAACTGGATTACCATTTCTTCCAGATGGAGAAATCTACATACTTAATTTACTTGGTATGACTCACAAAATACTACAAATTCTACATTTTATGCCAGGATACTATTTATAGTACAATATATGTTTTCTGGTATCCTAGCCAAATATCAACACACAAATCACTCCTGCCTGTTAATTTTATCATTTAAGTCTTCCCTTGGTTTTATAAAATGGGCATAGGTCCCCAGAAAAAAAGTGTTTTATATATCACTGGATCATTTCTGTATGACTATACTGTATTAACAAAATACACTGCCAACAGCTAGTGCGACGTGCAGTACTGGGTCTATTCCATTACTTGTAGTACTTGTCTCGTCTTCAATATATCATCACTCTGAATCTCAGCACTTTGATCACTTCACAGCTATCAAGCAGGAGGGAAACAGCAGCGGCACTTTACACAGCTGTGTAACTGGGTGAAGCTGTAATGATTTATGTAATTAAAGTTTACAGGGATATATAACCTCATTGAACCTTAAGCAGCTTCTTTGGCATACATGAGGAGAGAGCAAATGTCTGGTTTGTCATTTTCGTGAAGTACTGGAACAGCACAGTAGGTGGCACTGGGGGTGAGCTTTTACAAGCTTCCAGAATATAAATATCTTTTAGCAGATTTCAATAGACATTCACCAGAACTAGTAGTCTGTTTTACTCAAAAGCCTGCAGTTTGTTTTACTCAAAAGCCTCAAAAGTTTTTCTTTTATTTTCTTTTTAAGTCAGCATTTCAATTACAGGTTTGTAATTAACAGCTTTCATTCTTGACACAATGGCAGTTTTCATTAAAACAGCAAAAAAACATACACTCAAAGTGGCAGAACCCAATCTGGTTTGTTTTATAGGACTGTGAACGAGAATGAGTTTGCGTCTCAGCGATCGCGACAAGCCTAATCTCCATTACTCCTAGCCACTAAGTGTTGGACTGACCTTGACTTCTGGGTCACTGTTAATGCTGCAGGAATCCTCCTCGTCCGACTGGGACACATTTCTAAGAAGAGAATTAGATACTGACTTCAGCTCACTGCAAATACATCTCCAATAGTGATTCCAACATCAAGAAGCACTGACATACCTGAGTTTCAAAGAGGCATAGCGCAAGGTGGCTCCTTCAAACTCCTTTAGACTGGGGTCAGGATTTACTGTAGCTGCTTGCAGATCCTGCAAAGAAAAACCATTCACAATGAGTCTGTGCACACTCTTCATACATCTATAGCCTTTGCACAAAAAAGCTTGTACAATACAAAACAACAAAATGCTTTGCAATCCTTTGGTGCACTGGCATGCAGAATATTGACCCTGTAAATCTTTTTTTCACTTGAGTAATACATGCCTTGCAGTTGTCACTGCATTTTTATTACAGTGCATCTTGTTAACAGTCCAGAAGCAATATTGTTCACCATGGGGTGCCTTAGTTTAGCCACTTTAAATCACACATCAATCTGCACAGACAGCAGAGCAGAATGCTTGGTTGGGGGGGAGAGGGTGGGGGGAGAAGGTAGCAACTGCCATGCACAAGTCATTCAAAATAATCTAAAACTGACAGTTCATATATACTTGCCTTCCAAATTTCACTATCAATCTTTCCCCCATTCAGCACAGCAAAATCACTCCATGGCTGTTTCTAGACATATAGTTATTCACACAGATGAAGGAAAACACATTAATAAAAAAGGGGAAAAAGACAAGACACTGCACGTTATTGACAGACTCGGTTAGTAATACGACAGGCTTCAGAGTGGACATTTCCCCTGCTTACAATCTGAAGTTCACTATCATAGCACTGATTTTACAAATAAAATAAAATAAAATAAAAACAATTAAAAAACATCCCTGAACCTCAAGGGAAAGAGGCAAGCCAATTCATGTTGTGGAAAAACAGATGACTACAGCAACACTTGTTTTTGTGTGTATGGGAGGGTATGAACCATGTGCAATAAAAAAGGAATCTAAAATGCTGTGGTGCAAGATCAAAGTTCTAGGATAAAAACCAAATCGCCAATTGGTTTTTATCCCATTTTCTCCCCAAGCTGAAATGCCCAATTTGAAGCCTGGCTCACTGCTGCAACCCCCCGCGCTGACTCGGGAGGGGCGAAGATGAGCATACGCGTCCTCCGAAATGTGTGCCATCAGCCGTCCGCTTCTTTTCACTCTGCAGGCCCGCCATGGGCTACAGCGTCAGACGAAAATGCCGCACTGGGCCACTTGCAGGCAGGCCCGCAGGCGCCTGGCCAGTCTACAGGGGTCACTGGTGCGCAGTGAGCCGAGGACACTCTTCCCGACCTAAGTCCTCCTCACTCCAGGCAACGTTCGGCCAATTGTGCGCCTCCCCCTGGGAAGGGCCGGCAGTGGAACACCCTGGACCCAAACCAGCGATCTCAAGACTGTAGGGTGTATCCTGTACTCCACGCAGAGTGTCTTTACTGGATGCGCCACTCTGGAGCCCAACTCAAAATTCTTGTTTAAAAGGCTTTCTACCATGTGCATGTTCCTAATGTGTCATTTGTTACCATCACTGCTCACTACCCAAAACTGGAAGTTAGTACAAAAGTGTTACCCGAGAATAAGACTTGAAAGCAGCTGGAGTTTGAATATGGCTTTCAAAAGTTAATGATTTGTGGTCTCCACATGCAGTAGCTCACATCACAAAACCACCGCACAATTTGCAATGGGGTTTTATATAAGCAGTCAAAGAATATTAAGAGTAAACTGCTCCCTCGCATCACTGAACAGGTGACCCTGTGGGGTACTTTTATATGGAGCACCTCATGTGATGTAGCTTCAATTTGAAAGTAGCAAAAATTCAGGGGCCTGTTTCATAAAAGCAATTTGCAATGATTCGCAACCATAAGCACCTCGCAAATAAAAAATTGGGTTTCATAAAACTTTCACAGGGCTGCAACATCGCCGATTTTCACCAGAAACCTGCGACAGCAGCCGCAAGTAGCAATTTTCATCACAGATCCTATTGGAACATACAATGACGCTCACACTACTAGCTCATTGTCGATATAACAGAGAAATCAGAAGGCACATAATATCAAAAGTTCTGATTGCCAAGAAGGGAGATAACTTATCTTAGGGTGGTCAAACGTATTTTTAGATTTAAACAGAAACACATCTAAATGGATTTTACTAATCAGTTGTTAACGTAACAAAGATATTTGAAAGAAAAAAAGGATTTTAAACCATTAAAGCTATTTAATGCACAAAAATCAGTTCATTAATTATCCCAGAAGTCCATCGTGGATTTACTGTGCACACAGAGTTTCAATAAAAATGATATCGGCTCTTCTTTTTTTGCTCAATACCAGCAACAGCTACTTTAACAATTATATTTACAATTTTTTTTCTCCTCATTTGAGGTTTTCTCGTATCCCTTTTCCCTTCTTTGAATTTTGCTCTACTTTTGTTTTTCTTATTTCAGGCACCGTTCTCTGCAACACCCCTAGAGCATTTACTGTAATTATCTACCACTTTTTTTTTGTCTTCGTTAGTTAACTTTCAGACAACTTGCCAAATAGAACAGATTTATGTTGGCCAACCATTTCTAGAATTGTATAAATTTCTTCTTTGGAAAAATTGGTTTTCCTTTGCAAACCCCCCCACCCCCCCCACGCCATTGCATTGTGTAATTACCTAAATCGGTCACTGGGCTTTAAGTGGATAACATTTCCTGATTTTTTTTTTTTTTTGAGAGCAGATTGTTAAAGAGCGCTTGTAAGTGATGGCACTTACAACGTGCTTTATGGAACACACACAGCGACGACCTCTGCGTCCTCGCAACCTCATCACAACGTCAGGATTTTTATGAAATGGGCCCCAGGTCACTAGACCAGTAGTATGAATGCAAGAGAAAAGCAATACAGAAAGACACAATGCTAACCAGGCAAGGCAAATAGGGGGAGTTCACAAGCTGCATATGAAACAATAGTTTTAAAATGGTGTTAAAGTTAATTAAATTTTTCCCCCCAATCATTGCAACAGTAAGAGGCTCCGACTTACAAAGTAACAACTGTTAACAAAGCCACAGGAGGGCACGGTGCTGTCAGAGGACGAGATGGCAGACTGCTCAGCGGAGTCTTCTGACTCACTGCTTGCAGGCCAGATTGCAGGCCCATGAAACACCTCATTCTGAATCTCTGCCTGCTGGGGACACAAAAAACAAGTCGGAGATATGGAGGCCGAGAAAAAAATTAAGCAAGTCATCTAATCCCGTCATAAGGAATGACAGTGGAGACAATGAGAAAACCTGGTAAAACACGCAGAATAAAATCAATGAAAGTCAAGGGATAAAAATACAAGCAGCACTGCAAGTCCTAGGAGCGTTGCCATAGATGCCAAGTCCTCCCAAAGGCATCACTTTATGAGCTCAAACAGCTATTAAGGGCTGAAAATTAAGTTCTCTTCAATAAACAGGCAAGACAAGTTATAAGGGATGATTGGATGATTAATAGGATAAAATGTATCACAGAGGGCTTTGAGAAGAGAAAGGAAATGAGCAGACAGTGCAAACAAAGAACAACTGTTGCGTACTGTGTGTTAAGAATAATGAAAACAGCTTTGAAAAATATAACATTGTTCAGTATCGAAGTGCCAGTAGCTGGCTCTTGATAACTCTGACAGAACCATCTGCAATAACAGACCTCAGTTTATATCAAAAACACATAGCAACTGCAATAACAGGTCCATTGTCATCCTGTAACGTACGTGGAGTTGGCCAAAGGTTTTGGGGTATATAAATGTTGCTTAATTAAGGTATTTAATCATAAGGGGGTAAACTACTGCACAATGATTTTAAATGTGTGAAAACCCCCACAAATCTCATCTGGGATGTCATAAGCCACTGTGGATAGCACAAACCTCTATTTCTTCACAGGCATATACTGTAGATTTCAATTCATTAGGCTACCCACATACAAGTCTGTCACCTGTATCAGGGCAGTAGCCCTGCACATGAAGAGTGGGTTTTGTGTATAAATTGTAAACAAGATTGCGTAAATATGTGTAATTATTATAAATGATTAATGAAGTACCTGACCCTCATGGGAGAGTCTGCCTGCTGTGACCGACTGCCAGCTGTGGATAATCAGCAGTTAGGTATACAAAGAGGTCTTATTTGTTCACCTCAGGGCTGCTGCAAAGCCAAAGACAACGGGCTGAACACTGTCCACACTACCTGGACATGGGAGACCTGGCTGTGTAATCCTGACCACTGTGAGTGACCCAGGATCAGAAGATAAAGAAAGCGAAACCACCGACAGCTGTGCTAGTAGTCAGTTGGGTTTTGGTTATAATTAGACAGAGATTAGTTCAGGGATTGTAAATCCCACTAATGTATAGTGAATGAGGTGATTAAAGCGGGACCTCCATGCCTTAGGGACTAACGCACGCCGTTTTCACGGCACCTTTATTTTGATAGTTTTTTGCATGGTGTTTATTTTGCCTTTGTACAGCTTGCTGTATATGTCCTATATGCGTTACCATCGCTGGTAATGTCACATGACCTGTTTGTTTACTTTTGTTCTCTTGTGTGTTAATAAATTCTGCGCGCCTGCGGGGCGTGTCAACTTCAACCTCTGTCTTGATCTCCTGCCTGTCACTCAGCAGCATATGCACACGCCCACAAGCAAGTACCCTGTTACACACCCATAACCTGCATTGCCATGTAAGGACTGGTCCAGGGGAGAGACCACAGGATTAGAAATACAGTCATTTAAAATCTTAATCACCATTACCCATGAGTAAGTATTTCAAATCTTAGAAATAATTAAACACATCATTGCCATACTTGAGAGCCATTATGCCAGTGAGATAGTAATTTCAACAATGAAACCAGCTGAATTTATAAATTAAAAAAATATTGCTGAGGGAAGCAATTACACAGACTTGCAAGTCTGCATTCATTTATTTAACAGACGATGTAAAAACGCCCCACATAATAACTCTGTTAAAAGATATGGTTGTAACCCAAATATTAAGTAACATCAAGTGCTGTAAAATGAAAGTTTTGGACAAGAAAACAATACAGCAATGTTTTTGGAATAGATGTAAGCGTTTCAATACCATGTTGCATCAGAACCTCCACGCGGTTTACTGTATATGGGAGTGTTCATTTCATTAGAGAAATATAGCTTTTTAAAATAATAATTACATTGAATGTAATGAGTGCAGTGATCATAACAAGGCAGTACTGGAGTAATCACCGACTCAAAACAATAATTCCAATCTTGTAATAACATTAACAACATATACTGCCGTCTCATTAAACATTAATATCTGTTGTAGCAGTCATTACCTGCTAGAAAACTGGCAGTAGTTTGTGTCCACAGCGACAGACTTAACACTAAGTGTTTGTGTATAAAGACATTTGTAAAACGTGTTCTGGGTTATATTTTAGACAGGATCAAGATGGCTACTTTGCCATTTAAAGTGAGTCCTAAATTCCTGTGGCTTTAGGTTCCATCTACCGGTAAGACAAGGACCATTTAACTCGAAGCCTGATTGACTGAGACGATCCATGAGGTTTCCAATGACTTCAGTTTTTAATGCCTTCTTTTAATGGTACTAATCTGTAAAAATGTTAAATGCCGGGAACCAATCTGTAATGAACAATATTTTTTGTTTATTTATATTATTATTTATATATTTTTTTTCTTATGCTGAAGCCACCATTAGAAGCTTACCTCATTTTCTGGAGTAGGAGACGGGGTAACTGAACTCAGTGACCCATTTCGTGACCCTGGGATGTCAGCTGATAAAGAGATAGGGCGTTCCCATTGGGTTGTTCCTGTTGGTATGTGCCAGTAATATATACCACCCATGTCATTGATTTTCTTCCAGCCCGGGGGCAGATCGGGATCGGTCTGAAATGACTGGTCACTCCATATATCAGCTGAGAAAAAAAAAAAAACACACAATATAAAACATTAACACTTAGAAACCGAAAAGTAAAATTAGGAAGGTATGCCACTGTATGTATGAAGTGAAGTTAGTGTCTGTGCTGAGTGCGCTGTAGCTCGAAGCTTCTTGCTGGTTTTGCCTCCATAACGCACGAGAGAGCCAGAGCCAATGTGACTCTGCACAGCCGGGACTAAGCCTGCGTTGATGACTCACCCTGAACATCGTGCGGCTGTGCTTTTTACCAGGTGAGCCATTCAGAGACTCACTCACACTCTCTCATTTCAGAAGGATTAGCATTTCAAGCACTTACAATCCTGTCTAAGAAAAGTTTATAACACTGCTTCAGCCCTGCAGTAGAACATGCCTTCATAAAACACAAGCAGACTAGTGACATTTAGAAACCTTTAATATTGGGGATCTTACATAACACCTTTTTAATTGTAGTGCAATAAAAAACTGAAGCATAGGAAAACAGGATTTCAAAATACACAAATTACATTCAGAAGCTTTCTCTATTTGTGTTGTCCATTTTCTTCACCTGCCACCCTTCTGTGGCTATCAAGGGTACCCATGTATTAAAAAATAGATGGGCCTCTTCAGTGAGTTACAGGAAAACAATTCCTTCTCAGGTTTCTGTGACAGTTTATAAATTACTCGACCTTCGGTCTCGTAATTTATGACGCCACAGAAACCCTAGATGGAATTATTTTCACTGAAGCCAATCTATTATGGCCTGTCTATCTGTCTCTGTCTCTCTCTGAATTTACCTTCCAAGACACGAATTAAGCAAACCAATATTGTGTAGCGACCTTGACAACTGGGGGCACAGAAGACCGGCTGCTGTGGGTGTTCTATGTTGTGTGTATTGTTAAGCTGGTATGCATGTGAGTGTGTATGCACAGTCGGGAGTGAATGGGGTTAGTTAGATTGCATGGCGACAGTTACAGTTCTGTTTTGGTGGTGAATGAATAAAAGACGACTAAAAATGGCACTCACCATGTCAGCAACTTTACTGCTGGCGCCATAAAGAGCCGGCGTTACAATATTGTATTCTCACCAATATATTGTATTCTCAGCCTGTAGTTCAGTGTCAATATTCACGGTTTGCTAGCTATAGAATACCGTGACTTTATTCTCCCTCTGTCATTTTCTCCGTGATTTTGAACGCACTGAACGTGACTGCACCATGATTTACGTCCACATTTTAAGTGACAAACTCCTAGCCATGTTATTTTTATATATATATATATATATATATATATATATATATATATATATATATATATATATATATATATATATTAATTGAGACTATTAGTTGTGTATCGATGCATCACGATACTTTTACAAAGTAGATTACAACAGACAAAAAAGGCTCAGCAAAGAATTTCAATTTGTTGTTTTTTTACTTGCTCTGCAACGGTGACTACTAACAGTAGCATTTCTAAGTGCTGAACTAAGCAGAGAATAAAGGCGCAAACAGGGGAAAGGGTAAGCAGACGAGAAGCACAACACACTTTGGGGGCGAGAAATACACATGAGGATAACAAAGCTGGTGTGGGGCTGACAAGAGACATGTACATTAAATTAAATGCAACTGTACGACAATTAAACAACAAGTGGAACAATAATTTAAATTAAAAACAGAAAGCTACTCAATGTAGGTCCTGCAGCGAATGCTGGCAGTTCGTACAGTACACACACACTATTTATAAACTGTTATCATAACTTTCAAGTAGTATTAAATCGAAGGGCTTAGTTTGATTCAGAATTTTTTTTTTCTTCTCCAAAAAAAAAAAAAAAAAAAAAAAAAATGTAATTATAAAAAGACGACTTGCAGTCTATCTCTCTGTGAAAACAAAGTTAAAAAAACAATGTCTGTGATCACCGATTTCATCTGTTGTGGTACAAGTTCATTGTTTTTTTGTATATTTCTGTTCACATTTTATTCTGGTACCTCATTCACTGAGCCTTACACCAGCAGATTTCTGGTGTACCCTCGCACAATCCCGGACCTCAAGGTTGGCCAGCACACTTGATGAGATGTGTAATGCTGCCCTAATGTCCGTTGTCAAACGAATGCAATTCATTCTGGATCACGGAGGAGCACATATTGAACACAGTGATTACACTATGTAACACAATTTTTGTTCCTGGGTAGTAAGTGTTATTTCCTAATTGCTTATGCCTCAAAAGAATAGAAAATGGCTATTATTCCCCACAAACTTTGCTTTTGTGACCAGGACAGTGATATTTTGAAATTTACATATTTCCAATGAGAAAACGGGCGAATTTGTGTCTTTTCGTTCACATAAAGTCAGAAAAAAACAACATATGAATCCAAACTAACATGTATTTATACTAAAGTAATACAAAAATGACTACAAAAGATTTAGAAGTGAGTAGTTTTTTGAGATTTACGATTACACTGTAAATCACTTTCACGAATCAGCCCCCAAATGTAGTCTCCCATCATGTTCTCGTTATACTGTCCTTGGTAGCGGCGTTCAAAGTCCAGTATATCCTGGTGAAAGCGCTCGCCTTGCTCCTCCGAGTACGCTCCCATGTTCTCCTTGAATTTATCAAGATGAGCATCAAGGATATGGACTTTGAGGGACATCCTACAGCCCATTGTGCCGTAGTTCTTCACCAGAGTCTCAACCAGCTCCACATAGTTTTCGGCCTTGTGATTGCCCAGGAAGCCTCGAACCACTGCGACAAAGCTGTTCCAAGCCGCTTTCTCCTTGCAAGTGAGCTTCTTGGGAAATTCATTGCACTCCAGGATCTTCTTTATCTGTGGTCCGACGAAGACACCGGCTTTGACCTTTGCTTCAGACAGCTTAGGGAAGAAGTCTTGAAGGTACTTGAAGGCTGCCGACTCCTTATCTAGAGCTCTGACAAATTGTTTCATAACGTCCAATCTGATGTGCAGTGGTGGCATCAGCACCTTCCGGGGGTCCACCAGTGGCTCTCACTTGACGTTGTTCCTCCCTACAGAGAACTCGGTCCGCTGTGGCCAGTCCCGCTTGTGGTAGTGTGCCTTGGTGTCCCTGCTGTCCCAATGGCAAAGATAGCAGGGAAACTTGGTAAAACCGCCTTCAAGAGGCTGCCACCATTGCAGATATGTATCCGCTTAGGCAGCTGGAACTAAACTGAACTGGTGGGCTTAAGGCCCCTGTATTTATACTACTATTTATATTACTGGAAAGTTCTAGAAGTTACTCCAAGTTTACTCAGCACTGAATCTATCTGGAATGTTCTGGAAAATAGGTACATTTCAAAATATCACTGTCCTGGTCACAAAAGCAAAGTTTGTGGGGAATAATAGCCATTTTCTATACTTTTGAGGCATAAGAAATTAGGAAATAACACTTACTACCCAGGAACCAAAAAAAAAAAAAACTAAATAAATTGTTACACTGTGTTATCAGGAGGTAGGTCGTAGTAGCACCCCCTAGTGACAAAAATTAACAACAATGACATTTGCATTCCCATGGTTCCCTTAACAGCCATATGCAATTTCACCTTCCTATACCCTAACGTTTATTTATTCAAAGGGCTCTGTATCGTAAATACCCACACAAACGTCAGGCCATATTAGGTCAGAGTACAGACATCAAAAGCTGTCAACAACATGGGTTGATAGTCAAGGTGGGTTTTTCACCACCTCCTTATATCTATGTATTTTTAAATAGAGCAGAGACAGAGAGACAATAACAGTAGCACTGAATACAGTCAGACAGAGTCACAGGCAATTTGCATATGTCCTTGCAAAGCTCCAGTCATGTACCTCTCTCCCACGAGCCCTGGTCCTCTCTCAAAGCACTGCTTCCATGTATCAAACCATAGCAAAATGGTTGTTTCATGGCTGAGAAACAAAAAAAACTCAGTCCCCTTGTATTTCAGGTTTCCTAAAGTAAATCGATAACAGAGTCCCCACTGCACCCCCTAGCCTCCCGCTGTCTAATATTACTAAAGTTGCTGCATACTTTTTCTGGTGACTAGATCCAGAGGTGTTGTCTTACTTTCAAATAACTTCATGATGGCTAATTATATCAAACCACAGAAATTCATTCACCTTTGTCTTCTCTCTGAACAGACTATTACAGTACCGCCGAGACTTCTCCACTCAAGGCTACTCTGATTAGAGACCAGCTGTGGAGGTGGCTTTGTGACCCACAGCAACCCAAAAGGAAAAGTGGCCCCCTATGCAACCACTGTTAGCCTCTCACACTTGTCCAGTTTAAACTTATCACAGCGCTCCTGACCCAACATTAATGGGTTAATTGTGTACAATGACAAGCTGGAGATATTTCACCAAGTCTCAGCCGAGACACTACTTCTCATCTTGATGAAGGAGAGAGAAAAACAAACATAAAAAAGACAACATTAACGTTTGCCTTGAACCATACAGAGAACTTAGAAGCAGATGATTGACTATCTCTGTCTTCCTTCTCTTAGGTTATGCTTATGTTATCTGTAATCTGATCAGGCACATGACTGAACACATTTCGCACCGATTCTCCAACCGGTGTAACCCCCAGAATTACAATAAGTTTCCTGCAGTCTGTAAATGCTGGGAAACAATATTTCAAGGCTGTAAAACTGCCTTTCTAATGAAATTTCTTTATTACAAA
This sequence comes from Polyodon spathula, assembly GCF_017654505.1. Taxonomy (NCBI): domain Eukaryota; kingdom Metazoa; phylum Chordata; class Actinopteri; order Acipenseriformes; family Polyodontidae; genus Polyodon; species Polyodon spathula. Next base: position 90,364,900 of record NC_054534.1, read on the forward strand.
GCAATAACGTGTCCCATGTGCTGCAAGGTATAAGCTTGAATTCACAATGAACTTTACTCTTCACTCATCAGTTTCTTGCAAGCACATTATAGTAAATGAATCCAAACCTACCCTCGTAATTCACAATTACAATGGCCAGCATGTAGTCTTTTCCGAGCATCATGACAAAGACGTAATGTATTGGCATAAAAAATTAAAAAAATATGCTGAAGGATTAAATATATTTTTCAAACCGCAGGCAAGCTGGATAAATAATTACCAGCCAGACTTCCTATCTGCGTCATGCAGGATAGTACTTCTCTGGGAAGTGCTAAACGGCAAAGGAATCGATCATTTAGAACAGTGTTTCCTCAAAGCACACACTGTTGTCGTAGCAACTTGAAAATCATCTTTCCTGCAGGATCACTGAGCTTGAAGTCATGTGACCAGAGCCACAGTGAGAAGAGATCCGGTTGCTTTTACAACAGCCGACCCCAGACACACGACCATCAGCTAGTGTATCACAGAAAAAATATATTAACAATTAAGAAATAAAACACATTTAATTTCACCCATAGGATAGGCAGTTCATTTAACCTAGAAGAAAAACAATAATTTTTTTTTTTTTTTTTTTTTTTTAAAGTTACATTTATTTATTAAAATGCGAGTGATGTTAGATATTTATGACAGATCCTGTTAAACTTAACCATTGGACAGTGGTGTTTTTTATGTAAATATATGATGACCTGACCATTTAAATTTATTTTAAAAATAACTGCAGGGATACAATACATTTTTATCAAACATATTTAAAATACTAACAAAAAAAGATTACAATGCCACCAATTTATTGAAACATCTTTCAGATTGCCATCTCAATCTCTTTGCCGAAGTTTACTTTTACTGTAGCTTCTTCCGTTCTTTTAGTTTAAGTGAATCCCAGTGCATATTACTTTTAAAAAAAGACAGCAAAGACAACACATACAACAGGAATGAGCTAGAAGCTGATCAAAAAGGGAGTTCACTGATGCTTGTTTATGTCATAATTACAGTACATTTGCTAGAAGCTGCACAAATATAATTTGCCAACGTGTAATTAAAACCCTACCACATGTTTGCAATGTTTTTATATTCTTTGGATTTTGTGTTAATCCGTATTTTCTGTGCATGTAATGTAATATCTGTGAAAATCCTGTGTTTTGAATTGCATGAGCGATGGAAAGACCAGAATGAATACAGACTTCATTGCCAGCATATCAGTTTCCCTAACAGGATCAATGTGACGCTTCATCTGCAGAGGAAAGCACAGGACCTATAAAGCTTCCGGGTCACACTGCAAAATCTGCCAGTGCAGACGGCTACAGGCTACAGGTTCAACATGAAAGCAATATAAAGTACTTGCAGTTTATTCTAGTAGTCAGAGTGGTTGTCTTTTGTCTAATTTACTTTTGTTGCAAGATTTTTAACAACCAAACAAGCATTATGGGTGGCATGGCCACCTCTCGCTGGCAAAATGTCTTAGGTTCTTATTCAAGGTGCACTGTTAATATTGTTTTGACAGAGACATTTGGTTTGAATACACTTAAACAGAATTCTGTTCTAATAGCATATGAGGAAGGCACCTACATTAGTGGCCAGTTTGTTTTAGAAATGCAGCCTTAAATATAATACTTCAATTTTAACTTTTCATTATTGAATTGCATACGTTAGCAGCGTTTCTAGTAAAGGAGTTATTTGCCAGACATGATTTTTTTTTTAAATCTAACACTATAAAAATGTAAAATTAACGCAGTGTTTAAAATGAATGAATACAACGTATATTCCCCAATGTTTAAAAATAAATGTTTTCCAGTGTAGGCTAGTCTAGTTTAGCATTATACTCTGTTTACTTGTTTTACTTTCTAAAACATTTGAACGGTATATATTTTGAGGGGTTATGTTGCATGTGACTAAGAACATAAGAAATGTTACAAACAACAGACGGTCCATTTGGCCCATCTCGCTCATTTGGCTGTTTATTGATCAAAGCAAGAACCTTGTAAAGCCACTTCTTGAAGTACCTGTGGGAATCCGCTTCCACAACAGTCTTTCATTTTTTCATTGCTTGCTCACATTTTTAGGGCACTTCTAAGATCCCCCTGTAAGTAAAACATCTGGCCTAGTTATAAAAAGTCTGTTTCACAGAAAGTATTTCTGTGTTATTTTGTTATATATAAGGACTAAGACATTCTTGTAATTGGAGTATTTGAAGCTGGCTGAAACGCCAGAGTTCTCTTTTTATATGTAAGAAATAAAGAAATTGTGTCTTTTACAATAAGTGTTGCGCTGTAACAGTTTGGTTTGAATTTTATAGTCGGTGGCAATGACCTTTGAATACACTGGAACCTGGTTTAAAGCTCAGTTGGACGTTCCAACACAACAACAATCTAAAGCACACATCAAAATCTACTTCAGAATGCTTAAAGAAGAATAAAATCACGGTTCTGGACTGGCCTAGTCAAAGTCCAGATCTAAATCCGATTGAGAATCTTTGGTATGAGTTGTAGAAGGATATGCACAAGAGAAGTCCTTGGAATTTGAGTGAACTGGAACAATTTTACATTGAAGAATGGTCAAAAATCACTAAAAGACTCATTGACAAATATCCTAATCATTTAAAAGAAGTTATATGTAAAAGGTACCTCAACTAGTTATTCATTTCGTTTTCCTTATCAGGGTATGAATACTTTTGAATTAGCATTTTTGCTGTAGAGTTTTGCACAAAAAAAAACAAAAAAAAGCTGAAATCTATTTCTTGTAACTTTTCCTCATCCACAAAAGCAAAACTTTTTCCTATAATCAATTATTTGAGAAATTTGAGAAATTATACATTTGTGTTTGTTTTTTTTTTTTTTTTTTTTTTTTTTTTTTAAACAGCAAGCTGTAAACATAGCACTGTTGTCCCTTATTGTGCGGACTAGCTCCAGTAAATCCAAACAGATGGCTTGAGGGTATTCGTTTCTTATTCATTAGGTAACAGTAAACTAAAGAAGCACATGCTACATCTCCAAATGAAAAACATAAATAGAAATCTATCAACAGATGGTAAAAGCGATTCTATAAATGTGATGGAGAAACATATCTCCAGCTTCCAGGTATAGGAGATAAAGGCTTATTGTGTACAGAAGATAAACAACCTTTCATATACAGTCTTGCACAATGGTTCAAATGTGCTTTATTAAATGGTATGGTAAGAATTATTTTAAAGACCGTATAACAATTGAGATAAGGATAAATTGAGTTTAATACTTTAAATCATCATAAAACCATTCACTGACAACTTGTGCCCAGTACAGTGTTCAGAATAATGATTAACTTACTGATAACGTCTAATGTAGTCACTATCAATACAACCAACAGTACAGTGTGTGTGTGTGTGTGTATATATATATATATATATATATATATATATATATATATATATATATATATATATATATATATATATATACATTTACTGCTTTTCTCTACAGTGCAGTTTTTGCTCCCCCAAATAAACTTTTTGTTGAATGCTGAATGAAGGTAAACTTTAATGTGTAATCTTATTAAATGTTAAAACATTCATTGATTAACTGGTGTACACTGTTTAATTATCAGAAGATCGACTGCTGTAACTGTCTAATTCCACATGCTAACCAGACAGCTTTCGACAACTTAGTAAGCGCCAGCACCCTCTAGAGCACACTAATGCATTCAGAGCAAAACAAAAGAAAACTTGAGCCAATATTGCTGACATCTAGATAAGACTGGCTCTTGTTTCTGTATAGACACCACCTGATCTAGCTTATGGTAAAATATCTATAGCAGGTAACTGAAAGGACTGTAAAAAACTGAAAATGAATTAAATGTAATATTTACATTAAATAACTTTGCTTGCATTTAAACCCAGTAACAGGGACACAGTGCAAGAGCTCAATGCTACCAGTGTTAAACCTTTGTACCCTGCAAAACCCAAATTAACTTCTAACTCATTTCCAATATAAAACAACAACATACTTTGCTGTGACCAGCTAACGGTTCTATCTAAAATGTCAGACGTCATACCGTAAATAGAACCACATTCAACCCATATCCTATTTTATTTTAGTTTCTGACTCCTGTGCAGTTGTGTTTGAGTCAACAATAATACAATAAATAAAAGCTTTTGGCAATATAGGGCAAAATCTATTATGCTAGAACTCTGATTGCTAAACATACACCAGCCTAGTTAGAGGTTAGGGTTAGTTTCTGTAATCATTATTCTGTGCTGGGTGCTGCCTGACTCACCCAACTCCACTGTTCAGCGCTAAACTGATTACTAGATTAATGAATTGACCAAATGTTCAATTGGTTAAAAAAATTGCCCTTTTTGGTAATCAATGCCGAAATGAAATAACGAAACAGTATTTATTGCATTATTTAATTTGGGCAAAGGGACAATTTAGAGAGTGAATTTATAAGCAGTAACACAGTACAAGCTTGGCTCCCTCACTTTAATGTCAGTGCTGATAGGCTTAGACAGCAGGCATGTGCAAGGGTGAACTCTGCAGAGTCCCAGTTGGCTTCTCATTAACAAATGCGCCGCAGAAACACCATACAACCACAACTACCATACACCCACAACCACCACACATCCACACCCACAACCGCCACACACCCACAACACACCCACAACCACCACACACCCACAACCACAACCACCATAAAACCACAAACAGATGGCACCTATGTAAGGTTCCACATACACTGAATAGTACAGGAACTAATGTCATTTGCAGTGTCCTTAAATATTCAGGGCCTTTTATTCCCACAGTGTATTTTAGTTTATTAGTGATATACACATCATTAAGTAGCAATTTGAATTAGTCCCATTTTTAATACCAATAGAATTCTCTAGAGTGTAAACATGTTTTGTGAACACCACCATTTTTTTTTTTTTTATAACATTTTTGCCCATAATTAAAATAAGATTCTTGACCACAGGAAAAGTTCAGAAACAATCCAAACAGGGTTAGTACAACACCACAGTCACTTAGCATAAATAAAAACAACCCTCCCAAAGCTAACGAATTCAGAGTGAAGTTACCAGCATACTTACAATTATGATCTTCTCCATGGCAGACCAGCCTTAGCTGTCCCGCAACAAGCATCCTTTAGTCTTCCTTTTGCCCCTCTACTGTCTAGTACCTGCAGCAGCAGATTAGCCTGCAAACCTAACAGGACAGGAGGGCAGCTGTGCACAACAGGCATTACCTTAATTACCAGAACAGTGAAATTGACTTTGAAAATATGACTCTCTCCCCACCCAATCGCCTGCAGCCTTCAGAGCTATAATAACGCGCATTGACTAAATAAATGAATGCCCATTCCAATAAGCCAGACACTAGACAGCCATAAAGATATTACAGCAGTGCGTGTGCGCGCGCGTGTGCATACAATGCACTTTGTATTGAACTGATTCCAACTGGCAATACACTGATGTATTTTCAGACAGGGTTCTGGTTTACAGCAGAGCCTTTAGAAACTGTACACTTAGGATGAAGATGTGTGGCCATCAATCAACCCACACAGAGTACAGTAGCCTTGCCACATACTGTACCGACACACTTGCACATCTAGCCAGGTATCTCTTTTAACATGTGTTGTTGGAGGGCAATACTAGCCTAGGCTGTCAAATTTAACAGAAGGACTTTTAAAACTAAAACGGCACTCTGGCTTCCAACCTTTATTCACCTCCCAGAAGGCGCAATGCAGTAATGGGTTAGGGAAGCAATTGATTTAGTTGATGGTCTGTATTAGAGAGAGTGCTGCGCCTTTCTCAGACAGTCTCTCCCTTTGTTTGGTAATCAATATCCTCAACAGTCCAAACTATCCACAGGATTTGTGTGTGTTTTTTGTAATTCTTTTAAAATTCACCATTAGAATTCTATACTGAACATACGTTCGTAGTATATAATTAATGAAAATATTGCTTATTAATATGTAGTTAAGGATTTGGAGTTGAGAAGCAATATTTCTAATTTCAATAAGACTGCTCACCCAGCACATCGAGCGATACTCTGTTGACTTTCCATAATCTAATGCGAGTCACATTACAAGGTTTCACCATAGAAATAGTATATTATGAATTAATTAACACTTGGAACAATTAAATGAACTGGAGAATAGCATAACAGAAACAAATACCAAAAAAAATAAATGCTGTCTTTTTAGTCACTCACACCGTCAAATAATGTATTTTTAGCAGTTTGTAAACACTACAGAAAAACACAGAAAGACACTTCTGCACATTATCCACCCCTCTCTGAAAAATTACCGAAATCCGAGATATCGTTGAATTCATTTTTATTTCTCCCATCTGTTCTGCTCAAACAGTGTGTGTCTGCACGGGGGGGGGAGGGTGTTGGAATCCACTGTTTTTCCTGGATTATAAATGCAATAAGGCCTATCAGGGTGTCCATATACATTTAATATACAGACTTCTCGGACTGGAGGCACATGACCTCATATATTCATCGTATACAGGCACCTTGTCGGGCCTTATTGCTCGCTTGCAAACATACAAACATTTTTTTTTTTTTTTTATTCAGCAGACGCCTTTATCCAAGGCGATTTACAGAGACTAGGGTGTGTGAACTGTGCATCAGCTGGAAAGTCACTTATAACAACGTCTCAACCGAAAAGACAAGCACAAGGAGGTTAACCGTGCTGAGGGTCACACAGTGAGTCAGTGAGTGACCTAGGATTTAAATCGGGGACATCCTGGTTACAAGCCCTTTTCTTGAACCACCGGACTACACTGCTATTAATAAGTGGATTAAAATAAGTGGTACTTTTCTTTAGTTTTTACCTGGACAACAGCTATAAATGGAACTTAGGAGAGAATCAAAGAATACAGCAGTGTACCAAACATGAAGACAATGCCCACTTAACAATGCTTTTTCAAAGTCTGTTTTTAATGAACAAAACACAACTCTTACTGGACCACTGTTTAACCATATAAAACTATTTTGTTAAAGAAAACAGACTTTGAAATTTTCTGAAAGTATGCTCCCTAAATCAGGCATAAATATAAAAAGGTCACATCATACCAGAGCCATATTGAGTAAAAAGCCAAGGTCAGGGAGAGAGACACACACACACACACACACACACACAGGTATAACACTGTCAAGTACCTCAGATGACCTTGCCTTGAAAATGGCTGCCAAAAAAGCATACAATTAACGCAATCAAATTTGAATGAGACAGCTGAATACTGAATACGAACCCAACATTTCAAAGCATTCTTTCTTGATCATCAAGAAACCAAAAACTCACTTAACAATACAACAGCCATCTTCGGTCAAAGTAAATAGCACCTTTACCATCTGAAAGGAACCTAAACTTAACCATATGAAGTGAAACCTAACCAATAAAATGCATTTCAATCGTTGTTTTTAAAAACAACTCAAACAACTTGCAGTATACATAGTCCCCAATTGCATACACAACAATCTGCTATATTGTTATTGAAAACTCTGGATGCTGCATTGGCAATTAATACACAAATACAATCAACTTGCATCAAAAGGTAATTACAGTATAACACTAAATCAAATCTATTTCAATGCAACATGACTTCTCGAGGAAGCACCTGTGGAGAGGCAGAGAACAGTTTGTTGGACTGACATTCTTCACTCTCCACAGGTATTTCCTGAATGAATCCCATCAAATTAAAATGTCAACACTTATTACTCTCTCCCTATTTCAAATAAGTATATTTCACACACAAACTCACAGATGTACATTTTACAGAATTGTTATGTGCTGGTAACAAATGCAACAGAAAACAACATATTCAAGGTCACCAGAATACCATAAAACTTTACTGTATGATTATTGTATTTATTTATTTATTTAAAAAAAAAAAAAAGAATCCCAGCATCCATTCAAAATAGACATCGTTGGCTTTTGGGGGGGGGGGGGAACAAACATACACACATATATACATATCAGTACAGGAACAGGGACAGAATGGCACAATGATTGGTAAAAGTGTAGTGGTCTGGTCATCATGTGGAACAAGTATATATTAATATATACTGTATCATTACCACGACAATAAAACAAACGTTACCGGGAGAATCATGGAACAGCAGCATAGCAAATTTGAAGGCAATGGTGACAACTCAGATTATGTAAAATAGTGGTGGACTGGAATGCAGCAATCATTACAAGCCTTTAAAATAGGGTTCTTTTCAATTTCCCTCCAGACAGAAATGCACTAAACACACTCTCATGCACGGTTACATGTGTGACTTTCAAGAGGTCAGTTTTAAATGACTTAACAGTGTTGCTATTTGGATCCATCACCCTTAACCAGGGCTCTACCTTTAGATTTTTAACTACTGACCCCTCGGGCCACTGAGCTAGTGCTTTTACTGGCCCGGATGCAATTTTATCTGGCCCAATATATTTATATATTTTTTGATGATGGTTTTTATTTTCAGTATGTTTCTAACTGTGTTTGGTAACCAAAGAGTGCCCACATCTAAAAAGAAAGTGGCTAAACGAAGCCATTCAATATGTTACTTCAGCCATTTAACATGTATAAAGCAAGTGTTCCTTGTTTTGAATTATTTACAGGTTATTGAACAAACAAAGTAACTTTACTTTGATTAATCTGATGTCAGTACTTGATGGTTAGTTGTAATTAGTAATGTTAAACTATTGTAATGTTGGAATGTATTTTCTGTTTTGGCCAGGTTACAATATTTACACTAAGAATGTTATAAATATTATTTGTTAGAATTAAACAGATGTAGAATATTTAGGTTGCTATATGACAGGTGTTATTTTATTCTGAATACACTGCAGCAAAAATTATTATTTGGTGGTTTGTGCAATATTATGCTACTGTTGCTTTAATAAGAGATACGCGCTGTGACGTTGCTGCTTATTGAGTTCTGTGTATTTTAATTGAGTAAACAAAAGAAAAAAACCTGTGCCTAAGGAAAGGGGTACAGAGCGAAGAAATCTCATTTTGGACATTGTTTGAACACTTTGTAAACCCTGCTAAACTCTACTGGCTTACACTGTTATGCTGTCTGCTTAGTGCACACACATTTGCCTTTTACTCTTGGTAGTGTAAGGGACAAGAGTTTGGATAACTGAATACACAAAAAGGTTGCACTGTGTATTCAAACAGGTAACTAATTGAAATTCCCATCCCTATAATAAACACTATTAAAACAATATTCATAACACAAAATAACAACAATCCTACTTAGCGTTGTCGCTTGTGTAGCCTCTCCCAAGTCAGCGACAATCTTGCTGAGTGATACCAGCGAGTCCTGGAAAGATTGTGAATGGCATTTTTGACCTGAACACATCAGATCCCAAATCAAAAAGTTAGACAATTCGACTGCGTATCTTGGGTATCCATTAGGACATCTTACTGTGAGACTGCATAGGTTATAAACGAAATGTTGAATTTACAACAAATAAAGCTGCTGTTTTATCTGCAAGGTCTGAGAAACTGACGCTAAACATGGCAAAATGTTTTTTTTTTTTCTCTGTCATAATGAAGCCTCCACTCAATGTTCGTCTTAATTTTTTTCATAATTACATTCTTTATGATTTATTGATTTCAACGCTTTCCTTTTGGCTTATTGATTACTTAGTTGTAGAAAACCCAATTTGTAAAAGATTTGCCATGGGAACGATTACCAACAAAGCACTTCTGTACGCAATATCAGATTCTGACTGTACAACAAATATGACGCACGGCAGGAAAGTTAGGATTAGTTCGTAGTTATGTTTTTAAAAAATGGTTTGTAAATTAATTTTCAGCTTTTTGACACCCTGGATTCATGAAACGGAAGCCACATGCTCTACATATATTATACTAGTTAAATGTAACCAGCCCAGTCGGGCCTGTGGTGCTTCCTAACTACCGGCCAAACTGCGCTCTCTACCGGTCCCGGGCCACCGGGCCATGATTAATGTCTAACCTTGTTAACTATTAAACACTCAGTGCTGAATTTAGATATGCTAATGGAATTCAATAAATGTTATGAAAAAACACAACAGTTTGAGATTCAATACAGGTACTATTTTGAAATGCGGACCACGGACTTCACCCCCCCCCGATTGATAAAGAGTGACTAGTCTCTTACAGTGTTACTGAACAGGCTGCAGGGTATAAAACAAAACACGCTGCGTTGTTATACATATTCCTCAAAATCTTTTTCAACATAGTTGCAATTGTTTTGTTATTTTTATTATCCCTAGTCACAAATCGTTGTGGATTACTTGTTTTCATTTCACGTCGGTTATGCTTCAAGTATTCCAGTCAAATGTCTTCTGAATTCATAATATTGACTGCTGAAATGCAACGTGTTCAAATCAGAAAAAGTTCATCAGTCCATAAACCAGTTCACTCCCCTTTGAACCTGTGCAGGAGCAAGCAGGTAGGACAGATAAACTAAATAAATGCTGAACTTTGGGAGAGGAGTCAGGAACCATGATTGAACAAGTTGTGAATTAAGAAGACATTTTAAGGGTAATTTCCGATGCACAACTGATGTTAAACAAAAATATCTGATCAAAACTGATTTATGACTAGGGATAAAATACAACACAATCACGATTATGTTGAAAAAGATACTGCAAGAATATGTACAACTAAGCAGGAAACTAAGGAAAGTAACCCTATCACTTGTTCAGTAACACTTCAATGGTCAAAATATGTGGATCGTTGATATGACCAGCAGATTTTCAAAGAAATATCCCTGCAGAATTTGTATTTTTTCAAGGCAGTTTTTTTTTTTTTTTTTTAAAGCACGTAGTCTCAATTAATAAAACCAAACCTAATAAAAGGCCAAAGTATACACCCAATAAATAATAATCTAGCACAGTACCTGCTTCCTCTGGTGAGCTGAGGGAGGCACTGTCCTGCGACAGTGTTGTCCAACTGGAGTCCTCATCGCTGGGGGCCAGGCTCTGGATCCGGCTGAGAGCACAGTCAGTTTTGGCACCTGTTTTGGGCTGATCCTTTTTAGTCTCAGGGCTTGACGAGGCCATGGAGATCTGAGACTCTTCGGGGCTGGCAGGCTCGTTTTGATTGTTGGAGGGTGGGAGGTTGTCACCGTTCAGCAAAATTCCCAGAGCTGGAGGATCCTGTCCCTCTTTGGAGTTCCGTTCATTAAGTAGGGTCTCTCCCTCCAGGTCAACAAAGTCGTTCAGGAAGCTCTTGTTTCTCTTGGGCTGATCGGACTCCTGTGCCTTGATCTCCTTACCCTCCAGTTTTTCAGAGATGATGTTCCGACCGGAGACTGTGGTGGACTTTGTAAAGTTCTTGTTTAGGTCCTGCTCGGCTGCTTTGCGCAGCTGGTTCTCCCCGTTTTTGGCCAGTTTTGGGTTGGCTGAAGAGGAGGTGGTGGTGGTGTTGCCCAGGGGGGGCTGTGCTGCTGGCTCACTTAGGCCCATGGCACTCTGGATGCTGGTTAGGGCATATTTCTTGCGACACTTTGGCGGGGTGTTGTTCTTGACCTCTGTAAGATTGACCTCTGAGTTGAGCAGCTCGTTGTGGGAGGTGCGCAGGCTGAGTGAGTTGGGGGGAGCAGTGCTGTTGCGATTTACCACGTCCGTTACACTGCCATTTGATGCCACACACACTGACATTATGTCCATAGAGGAATCAACTACAAATGGGAAAAGAAGAACAGAAAATATAAACATGAGTGAGTAAATATGTAAGCACATAAAAGTGGTCTGGAAGCGTTAGAGAGCGCCCACCCCCACCTCCGAGTAGGCCCTTGAACGTAATCAAGAAATACAGCATCTGTGTTGTTTCCCTGTTCTATACAGACAGTCAGTCAAATTGTCCAGTATACCATTTAAGTTTTCAATTATAGACTTGCTGTGTTAATGATGTGACATTTTTATAGCTGAGGAGAGTATGGAATATTTCCTCTAGAAGCGTGATCAAATAAAAGCACCATAGAACGGAAAATTGTATTTTTTCATTGAATCAACCCCTCAGTGTTGGAGCTAAAGTACGTGCAAAGGTACCATTACATTTGCCAATTAAAAATAAAAAAATTGCACAATATCTATACCTTTTTGTAATATATTGAACATTAGGCAATATTACTAATACGATGTATTGTATGAGCAAAAATAAATTTCAGGCCATCCATTTAACCATTCTTGCCACAACAAAACGCTATACACAAAAACAACTACTATTGTGAAATTCATTGGTTTGTGCATTTTCAGTTAAATCAAGACTACTTGGTAATGTCAAAATTTAGTGAGAAAGGTTAAATGTAGAATAACAGAGTTACCTGACAAAAAAAAAAAAAATCAAAATGTATTTAATACAATTAAAACTAACAAATCGTCTTAAGTTACAAAACTCTCACACCACGTATGTAGTAATAAGCAGGAAGGAATCTAACCTGGAAGCACTTCAGACATGAATCACAGGAGGGCTTCAACAATGGAGATATCAGCATATAGGTCAGAATTTGAAATCTGGAAAAAAAGGGATTATTTAAAAGCAATTAAAAATCCAAAATCAAACAGATGTAACCTAACAAAACACACTCATACTGCTTGTAAATAACCTCACACAATCTAAAATGAGAACAAATGAAAATATGGGAAAAAAAACAAAAAAAACAGACACTTGTAGCACAAAAAAGGACCTGCAAATTGTTCTGGTCTGTTCCTTATTTAGAGCACAGTATGCATGAACTTATATGTCCTTAAATATATAAATCAGTAACATTCCAGGAGTGCTAACAATTAATTTTTGTTTTCAGTGCGTCTAATCATCTCTCGTAATGCTGAACAACTGCATGTTAAATTTACAAGCACTGCAGTGCAAGATTCATTGAAGACAATAGTCTAGCTAAGGATTTTCCAGACTGGTTCAGAGAACAATAAAAATGGGTAAAATAATACACTAATAAAAACTACTTGACACAGTAGCAAAAATACAAGATGGAAAATACATAGATATTAGAACTCATATCTCTTCCTGAGTTTAACTGTATCTGCTCGTGAATAGCAGACATGTCATCGTTTTTAAAGTGTGGGGGGGGTGCCATTAAAAAACCTGGCAATTTTAAAATTGCAGCAGTCATTATCCCACTTCTAGACTGGAGTTACTGGAATAACAACTGTATGAACGCATTTACAATACAGGCCTGGAGCCACTGATACGCAGGGAGAGAGAAAAGAAGACATTAGGTGGGATATAGCAAACAATACTATCACACAGGAAAATAGACTGATGTAAATGTGAGGTTTCCATAAGCCTGAAGACTATATAGAGACTTTTACAGAAGTCACCAGCAGTGTTTTGTTTTTTTTTGTTTTTTTTTTAAACTAGCAACTTTCTAAAAGACATAATTTCCATCACAGGTGGAACGCAATTTTCCTAGTATTACTGTACACAAAGTACAAAGTTGCAAAGCAGTATGGATGTCAAAATCTGTAAAACTGTAGGAATAGTCACAGGTAAAATTACTAGCTGTTTATTTATTTTTTGTGCATCATACCAATTGGAACACCGTCTTCTCCGCCATATATCAGTGCTGGCGCAGTGCAAGTGCATCATTAAGCGCTTTCTTGGATTCAAGTTCAAAAGGATAAGCACGATTTTCTCTTTTTTAATCGAAAACTCTTATCTGTGTGCATGGAGGAACAAATAAGCATGCATGATTTCTATAATACATTGGCAGATACATCACCAACGTAACGTACTGTAGTGTGTTCCAGACCAAAACCCACACTGTGGTTTGTTAGTTTACATTCCCCAGGGGTACTTTTAAATTGGGACACAAGCTAGTGTCAGAAAAAAAGTCCTAACAAAGACAAGGGCAGAACTTCAACAGGTGAACAACTGTTAAAGAAGTGTCAAATGGCAATGAACACATGAGGATAAGTCAACAAGAAGAGGAGGTTGGTGGTCCTTAACCCTTTGTGGTCCTATGTCGGACCAGGTCCGACATTACAATTTTCCCTTACCGGGCTGATGTCAAACCCTATCCGACATCATCAAAAAGACATCAAGCACAGGTCTCTAGTCATTTTTTCTCTGGAAAAAGCTGAGAAAACCTTTCAATAGCCGAGTGAGACCGACAGGAACAAAGAGTAGCCGAAGAAAAAAGGGCGGATCGAGCAATACAGAGGCCCTGCAACACAGACCTAACAGAGACATAAAAAAAAACAAGATGCTTCCACATCCAGCGCTCAGAAAATATCATAGACATTTCTAGAGCTTTTTGAGATGTTATAGTAATAAAATAGACTTGGATAGCATTACTGAGGAGATTGATGAAAAAATTAGTGCTCAAATGAGGATTTATCAGTATGCACTACCATGAAGAGGTATGTGATAAATACAGTGAACAAGGGGTGGGGCTTGGCTGGAGATGCAGTACTTAGTGTCCTGTTGATATGTAGTGCCTTTTAAATGTGTTTTTCAAAAAAATACTTTTAAAACAGTCTGTGTAAAATAAACAGCGGGTGTAAAAATAAATTGGACCTGACACGCCTGACAGGCGCTGAATAAATGGACCGCTAAAGGCTTAATATTTAGAGAGTTTTTCAGGACTGTTTTTTCAGGAATGCAAAAGTGGAGGTGTGTTTTTTGGACACACAGCACAGGGGGATTTTTCTAAACCGGGACTAACAGATGTTCATAATCCTGTGCGTAGTACAGAAATCCGCAGCATATCCGCCTATGACATATCCACCCTAACCGTTTATCTGCCATGATCAATCTCATCAGCAACGTTAGTTGAATAGAGACTGAATAGAGAAGATTAGTTCAGAGATTGTAGATCCTACCGAAGTTTTTGTCCACTCTGTTGTGTGTGCTCCATGTGCAACCATTGCTGGTAGTGTCAAGTGAGCTGTTCAGTGTGTCAATATTTAAATAAATCCTGTTCACCAACTACAACCTACGTCTCCATCTTCTGCCTGTCACTTTGCATGAACGCACGCACCCACACGGCAGACACCTACCCTGTCACAAGCATTAATACCCTGTATCTTTCTAAACAAGGCATTTAAGGGAGCTCCCTAATAAAAGCTGAATCTCAAAACAATAATTGTGTGAATATAGTAATTGTTACAGCTGTGTATAATGGTATTTAAAACAGGATTAATCTAGCTACCTTTTTACATATAGCCCTTAAACTGGTCCCACCGCAGTCAGTTACACAAGGATTACTGTATTATGCAGTGTAGCCTAAAAGGCTACACAAATACTTAACATTTTTAACAGAATAAATTCCAACTAAAATGTTTAGACTGGTCTAAGCTTTAAAACAGGCCTTAAAATTTGGAATTAGACAGATGTCCACCAAGACAGATATACATTATTCAAAATATTCCCTTACATCTATGGTTATTAAAGTCCCACCCCATTCCAAACTGAATTCGGGGATGTCTTCTTTCTAATACAATCACATGAATAAGACACCCATGGCACTGCAGTTGGAGCCATTCCAAGTTCTACAGTTAGCTGAATCAGTCACATCTATTCCGAGGTTGCGAATGCTAGTTTTTATAATCCACGTGCGACAAATAAAAAACATCCATAACAATAAAATTCAATAGTGGTAAAATAAACTAGAAACTTTCTTATTGAAGAAACATCAATTGTTGAAGTCACAAAGTTTATTTTAGTATTTTTAAAGACAAATAAATGTCAAACTCCTACTCTATGCTATGAGACTAATTTCCATTAAAGCCAAGGTAATCCCTCCTACCTGCCCTAATGTATACCTACTCTCCCTCTATCCAATTCTGGATCAACCAGCACAACCACCCATTTTCTAATTCAAGACAACACAAAATAAAAGTAGAACAATATTTAAAACCTTCTAAACCTCAACTGACACTAAACGAGTTATAAAGTAGAATATGTCCGGCTCTTCATTCAGACTACACCTTAGTCAGTCCTTTTCAATTTGGAAGCAATCTGAAGATATTTTTCCAACAGCTATCTACAGTACCATCAAGTCAATTTGGTGATCGTAGTACAGGGACTTCACTGTATATTAAGAGTACATGAACAAAGTTAATTTCACAGTCATTTAGATTGGGTGTCTGTTACAAGACAAAGATGACCCTCTGCTCAGTAATGCGAGCACCCAAATGCGCCGTGCACACATGCAGTAGCAGCCAGCCAGCTTAAAAATGTCTGGATGGAGCGCAGCCAGTTATGAACACTGATCAGGTGATCAAGACAACAAAGGCTGTAAAAATGAACAGCATGACTTAGGCTCTTCTCAGTCTTGCATAGTATGTTATTTTGCGGAAAAACAGAAAACGTGTCTAATTTTTTTAAATTAAAATAAAATTCACAAGTCTAATTAAATTAATGTTATTTGTCTTATTTGTTCAACTTCGTTCTTTTCAGTTTTAATCTGCTTTTATTTTGCGCTGTCTATCCCTTTTTCTCCCGAGGCTGCTGCCCTTCAGCAGTGCTTTAACTTAAGCTCAGTAATATCTTGCTGTGTTCAGCAATTTAATGACACAATATGACATCGTACCACTTTCTGCCATTACATGGGTCAAGTTGTGATACGCATACCACATTCTGATTCTAACACTACACCGGCTCAATAGTACAGATCACGGCTTCTATCACAGTGAAAAACAACGTCCACAAACTTAAATTTAAAGCTTATCTATAAACTTCAGGTACATTCAAAGAGTACTCCAATTCCAAAAGAAAAGAAGATAGTAGACAATGTTCGTTAGGTAAACGAAGGTCAAGGACTCATGACTCTGACTCGAATGACAGCGACTTGGACTCGAGGTTTGAGGACTCGACCATAAGTCTGGTAATTAGAAACACCTACAGAGGCTGATGAACATCAGAAGGACTCACCCTCTGTGACAGGGGTGCAACGGGTCAGAGCTGTGGTCGATCCTCCCGATCGCTGGTGGCGCTGCATTAAACGGGACAAAACCGGCGAAAAGACAAAGGTCGAACCGTCTGGGATTTCCACAAAGATCACTTGCTCCGCCCGAACGCGGAAGTCCGCGGCTGCCACGCCACGTACCTCAGTCGGAGTTACTATGTACGCCGATTGGGTACAGCGGCGACCAGGGCCGAGGCCAAGGACGGGGTGGAATAGTATTTAAAGGACGGTACGATATAAGCTCGGTTGCTCAGTCCTGGGAACAGCAAAAGGAGATGTGTTGCTGAATTGACTATTGTGTATAATAGCGTGTTGTGTTTCAGAGACTGGAGACGGCACTTCAGAGTGTTTCCTGGAAGAACGACCGGGACCTCGCCGCTGAAATCCTACCCAGGACCGGGAGCCCCCTAGAGACCAGCGCAGGAGCGCTAGTGAAACTTATATCTATTTGTTTTAATCTCTTATTGTGTGTGGGACTTCGTTAGTTGTACGTTTTTATTTTGCACCGCCTCCTTTATCATTGTTGATATAGGTGGGGGAATTTATTTATTCTTTTTTTTTTTATTTATTTATTTCATCATTTACGTCACCATTTGACTCAGCCCACTACCCTCCTACACCCCCTCACAAAGATGTTATTCACTCCGTGTTCAACAGGGATGCCAAGACTTTGATCACACTTTCTGCCATCTGAAAGCACTATTTTTTGTATGAAAGCTATCAACTGGCAGCATAGAGAAATAAAAAAATCCAGAAGGGAATAAAATGCTTTTCATTAACACAGAATGATAAAAGAGAGCGAGACATAAGCAGCATAAAAAGACGAAGACTGCAAAAGTTCATGAATTTTCATTAAAACAAAAATGTTATTCATTCTTCCAAAAGCAATCATGGCACAGCATAAACTCCCCGTACACTGCTATTTCCATACAAGTCTGCTGTAAATAAAAATAGTAAAAGTAAAATGAACAATACAATTGCCAGTTAAACTACTTTGCTTCCTCCCTCACCGATCCCCTCTGGTACCGTACAAAACAACTAAACCTTTTAGTCTTTTATTTCAAATACTGATTGGACCGCTCTTATCAACAGAGTGTTTATGCTTGTGAAGCAATTTAAAAAATAATACACTTTGTTGAGGTTTCTAGATGGGCAGCTTGGTGTCAGCCACACTCAACTTTGTTTCTTTGTGGTATCTCTGCGAGGTGCCATATCATGAAAGGCTAAATGTAGAAGATGTAGCTGTTGTTGACTTCAAGACAGCAACAATCAAATGGACATGGAGAGATCTGCAACTCTGTCAGGGCAATGTGAAGAACCATGGACTGCAATGGAGGACAAACAGCATGTGTCAGTCTTGTGCTGTCAATCCACCACGTTATGAAAGTTCTATATAAAAGTTAGGCAGGGGTACTGAAGAATCATATTTGATTTCAAACTCAAAATCAAATAGCCAATGAAAGCCAGTATCTTTACATATAACATTTAACCTGTAATTAGCTTTATTTGAATTAATTTGTCATGGTACTTAGCAACATAAATTTGAATTGTGTTCTTTTTTCATTTAACCTGGGGCAGTAACAGTACAGATAATGTGTACATACCTTGATCTTTTTTGGGTAACTGCAGTTATTATTGAAGTGTACTTGCCACTGTGTGTTATTGTTTCTGTAAAACCTTGACATGCTGTCAGTTAAGAAAAGGCTTAATGCAAAACTTGTCTTAACGTTGTCTTTATTGCGCTGGCCAGAAACCTGCGCTTACAACTTCATTGCCATATTTTCTACATTTTCTTTACATTTTAAAATTATTAAAATCGATACCCAGGTAGTAAAAAGAGACCCGAGTCGGGTAATTTGAAATTTGACAGGTATCTGTGCCGACCTCTAGTTCGCATATTGTATTCTCTGTGCATATTTGCTCTAGGGAAGGTGTTTTGGTTACGACAATGAAAGCAGTCTCCATTACATCTAATTTGCCATAACTCATGTATCACAGTGCATATGAGAGTTGTTTTTCACAGGAATCGGTTCATAATTAAGTGTTTCAAGCATAGAAAGCATTATAGCTTGTGAAATTCACCCCTCTGTTTCTTTTGTGTGAAATGCAAAATGTGCACATGAATGGGGTGTGGATGTAAAACTACAGCAGGCAGCAAAGCTAACTTACAGATCTGAACACAGTAAACTAGTTCTTAACACTTTGGAGAACAGTGTTTTTCAAATCTTTTTCAGCCTCAAAAAACTATACAGTATTTGCCTTTGCACTTAAATGGAGTTAGGGAGGCGGCAGTAATTGGGTTGCAGTAGTGGGGAGAGTTTTAAAGAAGGCATTTTCAAATTTGATATAAAAAACTTACTGTTTTTTTACGCTGGATTGAAAATGTCCCTTCATGCAAGTTAAATAACCCAGTATAAGGGACATGCTATTTGATAAAAATTTAAATATAAAAGGTGTAACTGCAGATATTGAGATTATATAGTCACGCCTTATTACAGGAGAATATCTATTGTACTGGACAACATGCAGCCTAGCTGAAGCAGTGGCGGAGCAATAGCAGGTGCAGCTGTACTCAGGCCCGCGCAATCGGAGGGCCCCGGAGGGGTTCGAAAGTTTGGATTTATTTATAATATCCTTTGCATTTATATTTGCAGATATTGCACTTCTGTATCACTGTAGCTGTTGATGTGCAGTGCCAGTGATTCAGATTATATTCTCCCTCATTTCAACAGGTATTGCTATTGTCTTAATTATCCTAACTTTTTTCCCCAGGAGGCTGGTATGAGGCACGTCTTCATGGAAGGTTTTGGGGTACTATTCAGCACAGACATTTGCAGTTATATTCTGTGTGCACGATTCATCCTGTAGTTTAAAGATGGAAGCTGTTGGGTGCTGCTGCGGGCACAACATGCCTGCATTTCTGATTTAAAAATAAAATAAACAGTTTCCTATGTGAGACAATTTCTGCAAATGTCTGTGCAGGATTGTGAATTCTGTAATCATTTCTGTGATCACAAAACTGGGGAATCCTGGTAGGGTTAGTGATTAAACCTGTTAGTTTATGATAAAAAACAAAACAAAAAAAACACAACAGTGTAGTGCTGGATATAAAGATGTACGCAAAATAAGATAAAGTAGGCACGTAGAAAACATTCTTATTACGTACTGTTTCATACATGCTAACGTTCCAACAATTAAATATTGAACACTTGATTTGGCATGTTTGATGTTTATAAAAAAAAAGGGTTAAATTAATGTTTGGGGCCACGATAACATCCTGCACTGGGGCCCATCATCCTCTTCCTCTGCCACGGACCTGAAGTTCTTACTTTGGGTCATACTTAACATTGTCAAATGCATTCCTAGATCGCCAGCGCTAGCCCTATGCAAATATCCATCCATGGAAAATGTCACCCTTAGAAAAACATATTTTTTGCTTCATTGAAGCTAGTCACGACTCTACCATTGCAAGTCCAGACACAAAGCCTTAATTAACTGAATTAAAATGTAGAAATCAATGAAGTACATACGTGACTTGTTTGAACAATAGTAAGCTCCTGGGTAGCGCCTGCCCATAGTGGTATGTCAGCACATTACAGCCTCTTTGGAAAAGCTGACAAACTGTTCTTGAGGTGGACCACAGCGTCTTTCTGTACAAACAAAAAACAAACAGAGAGACTATAATCACTGCAGCTTCTCATTAAAATGGAAATTACTTGTCCAGCAAAATTTTATTTGAGCAAGTCAGGGATTGCCAATCTAACGGCATCAATGCCTCCATCAATTTGCAGGGCAAGTATACGTGCCAAATTAAAAAAAAAAAAAAAAAAAAAAAAAGTGCAATTCAACAATTTTGCAAGTAGAAAAGAAAACTCATTTCAGAAGCTGCAGTCCAATGGTGTGTGCTACACCAACTGGAATTGAAAGCTAACCGGTTTAATATTTTCACTTTAGTTGAGTGCATTCATTCAGTACCTGATTTAGCACACAATTGCTGTAGAGATGCACAGGAAACTATTTGTTTTTTCTTCCATTATTATTATTTTTCCCATTATTAAAACAACTTCTACAAAGCCAAGCTATTTCCAAGAAGCTTACACTAAAAATAAATCTCTAGTTCCAATAGATCCCTATTGTTTTAAGCAACGTACTGATCTATGCACCGGACATAGCTGGCAGTGTACTTGCTAAAGACAGACCAACAGCAACAAAGAGATGTGACTTTGTGAGATGAAACACAGAGCTAGACAATCTGACTTGGGCTTGCCCTGGACACTTTCTTGTTTTGTGGAATCACCGAGTCTGCTAATTATAAACAGTACGGTGTATTAAAAACCTTAATTATTAGCCCTGAAACCAACTTTGTTTTTTTTCTTCAGTATGCGACATACTGTACTACTGATATTATATACTATTATAATATTATTACTACTACTTGTATGAATTCCAGTCAAACAAAAGTCTAACCAAGTTTTCTAAATAAGCTCTGTGCCCCTATTTATCTTGTGTACCCTTTCCCATGACATCATTTTACAAGTCTAGACTTAGATTCTCAATTACCTGTCACATGCAGTCATAATGGCAAGAAATAGAAACCAGCAGACTACGCATAATATGTATTCAGATGCACTGTATGTCACAGTAATTGAACCTTTACTTGCAATAATGACTGACTGATATCCGATAGACTGCAAACTGGACTATTATGGAAATACAGTCTATTGAAACACAACTGGTATAATGGCGCAGGATCCACTCAGAAATGCAGTCATAACCATTTAGAGATGGAGTGTGCCGACTGAAAAAAATATCATAACTCAATACGGCAACCGGAGGCTGCAATTTCTTTGAATGCTTAACCTTTCAGAGTCAGTATTTGTTACCTCGCCACTGAAGCATCAGTATTGGTTATGACTTTCTGTTAATGCAAGAAAAACAGTAGCAATCTAAAGGGAAAACTGAAGTAGCTAGCAATACAAATATATATATATATATCATAGACCTATGCACTATGATGGAAAAACACCACTGCTAGGGACTTGCTCTTTGCTTGCACACCGACTCCAAATTCCTGACTAAAGTAATGCAGAAGCTGCCTTTTATTGTCCAATTCTCAATGGGATGTGGAGACTGAATACTGAAAACCACAAGCACAGACACCCAGGAAGAAAATAAGCCATTCATTTGGGCTACTAAATGCCATGACAAAGGTCTTGGGCCTCTACCCATCTGCGTCTCTCTCTGCTCCTCCCCCTCACCCCCTCCCCTGTATTTGGCACAAGCCTCACTAACAGACAGGAGACACTCATTCGGCTTTCTGTTTGTATTTGGGCTTCCTTACCTTAAAATGTATTAAATTGCATCCATTGTCTTCAAAATGAATGAATTCCTCAAGTCATTTTATGTTTTCCTTGTGATATTACAACAAAACCCCTATAATATTCCTGGTTTTAGCAGAGGTTAAATGGTGAAAGCTCCTGGTCTATTGCATTACTTTAGCCAGTGATCACTGAGACTTTAAAAGCATCCCCTGCTGTTAAAATATATTGCAACCCATATTTGCACAAAAGGTTAAATGAACACTGTATCTGAACACAGAAAGCATGCATATTAATGTGCAAGGGGAAAGGGAGTAAACATAAATCTTGATAAGAAAAGTACTTTGTAGTTGTAAATAAAGCCCATTGTCTTTTGTTTTTTTAAAAGACCATATCACTAATCACTACATTATCACTAATGTTTTCAAAGCAGTTTACAGCTACACAATGGCACACTTTGAAGCTTCAAGCATCATCTGGTTAGTTAGGGAAGACTATAATAAGAAATAAACAGTGTCACATTGTAGTCTAAACCCTTCCTTCTAAGCATGTTTAGAAAACTGGTGCTAGTCTGAAAACATTTGGTCAACAGAACTAATACAGTATGTTAGTACAAGAAACGCAGTCTAATTTCTTAACTAGAACACAAGCTTGGTCTTCTGACGATTTTCCCATTTAAAAATCACAGACCACTACATCTTTAATTACACCAGCTCTCCCTGTCAGAAGCAGCATGTCATCTAAACTACATTTCACTGCTCATCGGTTCTGGCTCCTTTGAAAGTGCTTGGTGAAAAAAAAAAAAAAAAAAAGCGCTGTAGTCCTGTTGAAAGCTCATGGAGCATGATGCTATATGTAGATTTCTGAGCAGCCATCAGAACAGATCAGAAACAGTAATCAGCAATCACAATCAATAAGAAACAGAGCGCAATCAGCTCACACTTACCTTCCCCTGCTGCAATGCTTTGCAAGACAGAGCACATGATCATAATACCTGCATCACAGCACCAAGAATGGGGGAAGGGGGAGTTAGGAGGCATCCGAAATGCATGGGATTTACATACTACACCCCCAGCCAAGCTCCAGGGAGAGACAGACGCTATCTGTGACATCTCATAAACATCACCTTAGTTCCTAGGCTTATCTCTCACTTCTCATACATGTTTACCCTCATCCTGGCTTACAGTGTCAATGCTGAAAACAAATTTTTAAAAAGTTAGTTATTAAAGTTACTAAAGTAGCTATTCCAAGCTTTTAATTTGTGCACTTATTGGAACCCTTTGACTTGTTTAGGTTTTGCTGTTCTGGGTTTAGCAAAGATCACTCGGAATACCCTTTTTCGTAAGACAAACTACATATCCTGTTTTTAACATGGATCACAATTACGACCAAGCGTTGTATACAGGTCTAAAAACTGTTTCTTAATTTGTTAAAAAAATTAAGTAAAAAACACCTGTTACCATAAATAGGGCTCGAAATTAACGCTGGCCATGTGGCAACTGCTGTGAGTGCCCTTGTCAACTGTCGTAATGCCCCTCAATTCTGTGGCCGCAGTGCCCTTTCAGCTACAGCAATAACGCCTGCATTGGATTCAAACAATAACATGATTTGCATGGCTGTCACGCCAGCAGTGGAAAAAGCAACAACAAACAACGAACACTAGCATGACAAGCACATGGATCTCTACCAAGTGTAATAGCACCATCTCAAAGGATTAGAGAAAAAGCAGCAGAAAGCCTGGCTCAATCTGCAGAAAACCCCCGCGCTGACTCGGGAGGGCGAAGACGAACACGCGTTTCAGCTGTCCGCTTCTTTTCACACTGCAGACTGTGTTCGTCCCAGCGCTACGTTTTACTAAACATTTTAAAATTCAATAAACAATTACCACAATATTACATTGTAATATGTTGCTTAAAACATATGCCTAATAACACAATACATTCATAATAAAGTCGAGTTCTTCCCATTACAACTAACAAGTTTAAAGTTTGGGACTTCGTGTCTGTAGCTTGGTGTTGTTTACATTATCGTCAGCCTATTTTAAGAGATTGGAAGCTGAAAACTTTTTTTTTTTTTTTTTTAAACACACTTTTCTTATACAGTACTACAGTAGCATTTTTTTTTTTTTTTTTAATTTTGTCATTGCCAATGATTTTTACCACATTTTATCTCCCCAATTTAGAATTGCCAATTGTGTTATTAATCCCAGTTCACTGCTGCAACCCCCCGGCAGCTCGGGAAATGGTGGTTGAAACACAGATTCTCTGAAACGTTTTCCTGCCAAGCCGTCTTTTTTTGCACTGCGGATCCACAGCGAAGCCACCAGACCTATAGTCTCGGAGGACAACACAGATCTGAATGGCTCCACTGCAGACCCACAGGCTCCCTATCAGCCAGAGGATTGCCCTACCGACCTAAGCACTCCCTACCCGGGCGGCGCTCGGCCAATTGTGCGCTGCCCCCTGGGAACTCCCATTCAAACCTGCGATATCCAGGCTATAGGGCGCATCCTGCACACCTTTATTTTAAATAGAAAAACTGTATTTATCTTGCATGTTTCCCTTGTTTTTCTATTGTATTTATTGCATTAGTATCCAACCTAGTAGATTCCGTGTCTGTCAGCTCTGGCAGATTTTAGTGCAAGTCTCCTGAAGCATTTTTTATCCACTGCTAATTTAAAAATAAATGTAGCCACCTAGCTAACAATTTCGTCCCAAGGTCTACAGTGAAACGTACCGTCTTTAGATTGGGACTTTAGTTAAGACTGTGTGTGTACGTGAGTACATTAATTATTGTGGGTAGTAATTCGAAGTTATTTAATCACTCACAATCTGTAATGCCCAACTCCATAAACCAGCCAGCATTTTTGTAAATAGCAACGCATGTAATGAACAATAAAATAAACATTTTATTTGGGTCATCTGTGTACTTTTCAGGCAGAGCTTCGTGGTCAGCGATACAGCTGAGAAAAAGCTTCCTCTGTTATCCCGTCTGGTGCTAGTCGCTCAGTAACGAGGTGCAAACAGGTGATTGATAGATTTGAAGGAGCATTTACTAAGGTGCCTTTGTTAAATAAAAAAAAAAACATACCTTATTACTTCAATCTGGCACCGTTGTGTTTATTTTAAATGGATCAAAATGACTGTGGTCGTTAAATGAGGGCGGGGATTATACGAGGGCAGCCTTTATTAATAATACTATGCTTTACAAACACTGCAATATTTTATTACATGATTTAAGGCATTTTAGAAGCGACGCTGAGGGAGGCTCCAATCTGCAGCATCATACTCCTGTGTGTTTTGGGGCTTGTATACAGTATATGTACTTTTTTCCTCACTGTAAATATACCTGCTTGTTTGTAATTTCTCTGTAAGAGAAACTGAAACCAAATCTCATAGATAGCAAGCACATTCTTTGTATAAATAATTGTACCAGACTGAGTAAAATTCCAATTTAATAAAAACAATTTAAAAAAAACAAACAAACAACTGAACCCCCTACAAGTTATCTTCGGCCAGCTTTCGGTTAGCGCTAGACTGACCAGCAAAGCTCTAAGTTCCTCTGAGTTTCAGTTTTCACCATCCAAGCTGAGGTAGAGGTAAGCAGACAGCCCTTATTTTATCCCCTGCTGTGTTGGCTGACGTGAAGGACTGCTGTTCTGTAAGTAGTTTATCTTGGGTTGTCTGTCGGGAATGTACCATAAAATAAAACGTGCTTACTAAGGTGTGTGTACATTAGGGTTTTACAGGGTTTCAGGGTTTTCTGAGCAGCCATCAGAACAGATCAGAAACAGTAATCAGCAATCACAATCAATAAGAAACAGAGCGCAATCAGCTCACACTTACCTTCCCCTGCTGCAATGCTTTGCAAGACAGAGCACATGATCATAATACCTGCATCACAGCACCAAGAATGGGGGAAGGGGGAGTTAGGAGGCATCCGAAATGCATGGGATTTACATACTACACCCCCAGCCAAGCTCCAGGGAGAGACAGACGCTATCTGTGACATCTCATAAACATCACCTTAGTTCCTAGGCTTATCTCTCACTTCTCATACATGTTTACCCTCATCCTGGCTTACAGTGTCAATGCTGAAAACAAATTTTTAAAAAGTTAGTTATTAAAGTTACTAAAGTAGCTATTCCAAGCTTTTAATTTGTGCACTTATTGGAACCCTTTGACTTGTTTAGGTTTTGCTGTTCTGGGTTTAGCAAAGATCACTCGGAATACCCTTTTTCGTAAGACAAACTACATATCCTGTTTTTAACATGGATCACAATTACGACCAAGCGTTGTATACAGGTCTAAAAACTGTTTCTTAATTTGTTAAAAAAATTAAGTAAAAAACACCTGTTACCATAAATAGGGCTCGAAATTAACGCTGGCCATGTGGCAACTGCTGTGAGTGCCCTTGTCAACTGTCGTAATGCCCCTCAATTGAAGCTTCGACCTGTCTCTTCCCCAGGGGCGTCACAATGACATACGTGTAACTTTACGTTTTTTATTTTTGAGCAGGGGTAGAAAAAAATACCTTTACGTTACTTTATTGAGAGCGGCATTTATTCGAGGGAGTTCTGTTAAAAAGCTGATATTTGAGTGAGGCGTCAATTCAAGGGCGATGTTAATTTGAAGTAATACGGTATATATACATTTAAAACTAAAATGTATAACAGTGTTTCTTTTTTAGGAAGATTTCATTTCAGCCTAATATTTTTAGGGACCCTAACAGCTGTTGTTGATTCCAACTCAAGAACTTCACATTAGGACTAGCAAGTTTCAGGACAGTAGTACCGCAATTTTGTTAGTTTCTAACCCTGTTTAAAGCTCTGCAGTAATTCTCCACATATCTGTTAGCAATTTGTATAAGATCAGAAACAAGAAAAACAAAAAAAAAATGTTAAACAGTTAAGGGATTAAAAAAAAAAAAAACTATGTGGAATATTAGCATTAGGATGCTATTCTTCACCGATGAGCCAAGTAATTAGCTCCCACTCTGTAACCCAATTACAAAAGCTATAGACACAACAGTACTGTACTTGACATTTCACCTGCTGTGGTAGAACGATAAGGCAGACTAGGTGTCTGTTGAAGTAGGAGATCTGACTAGGTAGTTTGGAAAACAGTAACCATGGTGACCAGGTGCAGTTAGATAGAGCTGTGCATCAAATTATTCCTAAGAGATGATAGTCCCTGTTAACTGTTTGAAGTCACACAACATATCTGGATAGTGTTAGCAACAATTAAAACCACTTTCACTAGGTGGAGGCTGGATTTGAGTATTGCTACTATACTTGTAATTTCACAACTAGACTGCATACTAATGAAATGCAGGCAAACATGCTACAAACTTACAAAAACGTACTAATGTCTTACTTAAAACATATTAAAAATGAATTTTCCTTTGTTTTATTTTAGGTCATGTTTTTGTATAGAAAGCATTTACTGCAATTCTAAAAGCTTTAAAACATTATTTGCAGTTTTAAAAACTTGGAAGAACAGATGACAGTACCATATGCTAAATACAATGTTTCACACATCTATCTGTTGCCAATTTCTAAAGAACAATTTAAGAGAATATCAAAATCACTTTTACAGTATGTGGGAGATATAATATCTTATAAAATCAACCAGTCAGTATATTCAATCTCAAATCAGATATACTATTTTTATTACAACTTTCAGAGGCAATCAAAAAAAAATTGAAAGAACTGCTCTATTTTATTAGTATAACTGGGTGTCTTACTAATATTATACTCCATATTATCTATTATCTAAGTGATATTAAAGGACGAGCGCTTTTGAAAATGTTATTAACAGCATGCTTTGGGCTATAGTTTCTATTAATTATAAACAGTGTTAACAGTGAAATTATTTTTATATACCACAGTTGTCATATATATTATATATATATATATATATATAATTATATATATATATTATATATATTGTGTGTGTGGTGTGTCATGGATATTTCAGGCAAGTCTAACCCCTTTTTACAAATTGGAAATCTCAAACGTTACAGCCTAGAATTAAAATCCATTAAAATATTTTTATCTACATATCCAACCCCACAACTTCAAAGTGAAAACGATGTTCTAGAAATCTGTAGAAAATTAATTAAATAAAAAACTGAAATAGCTTGGTTGGTTAAGTGTCCACCCCCATTGTAATCAAACCTAAATTAGCTCAGGTGTAACCAATCGCCTTCAAAACCACACACCAAGTTAAGTGGCCTCCACCTGTGTTAAATTGTAGTGATTCACATAATTTCAGGATAAATTTAGCAGTTCCTGTAGGTCAACCATGAGCACCAAGGCGCTTTCAAAAGAACTCTGGGACAAAGTTGTTGAAAGGCACAGATCAGGGGATGGGTATAAAAAAATATCAAAGACCTTGAGAGAATATCCCTTGGAGCACGGTCAAGACAATTATTAAGAAGTGGAAGGTGTATGGCACTACCAAGACCCTGTCTAGATCAGGCCATCACTCCAAACTAGTTGACCGAGCAAGGAGGAGACTGGTCAGAGAGGCTACCAAGAGGCCAATGGCAACTGCAAGAGCTACAGGCTTTTATGGTCAAGACTGGTCAAAGTGTGCATGTGATAACAATATCCCAAAAACTCCACAAATCTGGCCTGTATGGCAGGGTGGAAAGAAGGAAGCCATTACACAAGAAAGCCCACCTTGAATCCCATTTGAAGTAGGCAAGAAAACACTCAGGAGATTCTGTAGCCATGTGGCAAAAAAGTTTTGTGGTCTGACAAAACTAAAATGGAACTTTTTGGCCTAAATGCAAAGCGTTATGTGCGGCGCAAACCAAACACAGTGCATCACCCAAAGAACACCATCCCTACTGTGAAGCATGGTGGCGGCAGCATCATGTTATGGGGATGTTGGTCATCATCAGCAGGGACTGGGGCACTTGTCAGGGTAGAAAGGAAAATTAATGGAGCAAAGTATAGAGAAGTCCTTGAGGAAAACCTGCTGCCCTCTGCAAGAAAGCTGAAACTGGGACGGAAGTCCACCTTTCAGCATGACAATGACCCAAAGCACACAGATGTAGCTACACTGGAGTGGCTAAGAAACAAAAAGGTAAATGTCCTTGAGTGGCCCAGTCACAGCCCCGACCTAAATCCAATCGAAAATTTGTAGCTGACTAAGATTGCCGTCCATCAATGCTCCCCAAGGAGTGCGAATCTGTGAGCTCCCGCTATTTTCCCCATCAGAGCAATCAGTAGTTGCACATTCGCACATTAGTGCTTCCCAATCAAATCTTGAGGGTTGGAACTTAGTAAATCATATGGTAATGAAACATTTACATACAAAAATGGTCAATTTGTGCGCAAAAGGGAAAACAGAGGGCATTTTCGAAAGCAGTGTCGAACGAGAAAGCAGAGATATTCAGAAAGAGATCTAGAAATTTGGTTTGAGGAGGTACAGAATTGCAGTTCTGATTTATTTGGGTCTGGTAAAGATGGTCCAAATTATAGTCAAAAAAAGCTTGGCAAAAATAATAAATGCCACTTCCACTGTTAAACGGACTTGGTTAGATTGTAGAAAAAGATACTATGATATAAAATGTTGTACAAAGTCAAAGTTAGCTCTCATAAATACAGAGAGAACAGCTACAGGTGGAGGACCATCAACATCACAGCAACTAACAGCAGTAGAAGAATGCACTTCTGTCAGTATTCCACGGGACAGCACTGCAGGTGAAGGAGTTGATGATGTGGGTGTCATCCCATCACACGTCTCAGGTAAGCAGCACAAAGACACCTGATAAAAAACAATCAGTTGTCTACATGTTTTTTAAACAACGGTCTACTTTGATTGTTTTGCAGCATATCCTGTGTATCTGTAATAATAATAATTAATCATTTTATTTGGAGAGCTATATCAAACGTAAAAGCTATTTAACATGGTCGCTTAACCTAGATTAACTGTATTATGTTTAAAGTGACTTTCTACACATCACCAGGCATACTCTTTACATTGAGTATATTGCAAGTGTAACAATTATTATTGAATGCATTTTCATTTATTACAGGATCATCTGAACATCTTGCAAGCACAACAGGGGAAGACCAATACAGTCAAATTACGCAAGATGATGAGCATTATTCAGTGGATTCTCCACATTTATCAGCGACGTCCTCTCAAGATCCTATAGAGGAAAGTAACAGAACACCATAGCTGCAGCAAGAGAAAGAACTTGAACTTCAACAAAGGGGATTTGCTGAAATGAATACGAATTTACTAAATGAGAAAGTAAACAGAATATGCTCATATATGGAAATCTCCATAAAACTAAGAGAGGAACAAGCTAAACTAGAAAAAGAGGGAGGTTAGATCTGGATAAGGCATACTATGCATCATATTCTTCATGGCCACCATGCACACACTTAATAGCAGAAACAAACACAGAACCTGCCCCATATACTTTGCAGGCTTCTACTTATTGTGCCCAAGGTCGGAATGAAGCTGTGGCCCAATTAATGCCAAGACGACCAGGGTGACCATGAAAACGCTGAGTTGTACATTATAACAAATGCATTGTATTTGATGCATACATTGTTAGAGATGCATATAATATGAACACATACATAAAGTATTTATTTTTCAATATTTGTATGTTTAATGTTTCACACATAATATACATGTGACAAGAATGAACTTACCCTGATTTTCAATTGTTAAGCAATGATCATTATTCATTTTCAAAGTGATCATTAATGATAATGTTGTGTACATTTCTGCCACTTTCCAGAGCTGCTACTGGTTCATCAAAGTCAACCTCCTCTTGAATAATGGAATTTAACATGTTTTCACTAATGTCTAACAAACATTCACAAGTAGTAGCTATGTTATGTAGTACACAACATGCTACCAATATTTCTGCAACCTTCTTCAGACTGTATTGCAATGCACACCACTCCGGTCCAAACACCTAAAATGCATTTTAAGCATGCCAGATATCCTTTCAATTACACTGCAAGTTCTTCAGTGTGCCTCATTATACATTTTCACCTGCTGTTTGTGGACTAAGAATGTGTCATCAGCCATCTTTTCACACCATATTCATTGTCACCTATCAGTAAGCTATCATACATGTACAATGGTTGACTAAGAAAGGATGATAGAGTCATGGCTGGATCCTGGGTAGTATGCAAAAACATCAAATTATATTTTTAGCATCACACAGTACCTGGACATTTAAAGAAGGAAATCCTTTACGATTAATGTAAACTGCTGAATTTCGGAAAGTGTACGTATTTGGATAGGATTACAATCTATGGCACCCAATACCCGTGGAAAACCAGCAATGTTAAAGAAATCTCTCTTTGTTTGCTCTTACTGGTATCTGGTTTCAGGGAAACCTATATAAATCACCAACAACTTTCAACGACGCACCATTCATTTGATGTAAACATCTTGAAAAACATGACCGACTCATGCCTGCAATGGCTGCAGTTAGTGTCTGGAATGTACCTGGTGCATAGAAAACTAGTGTTGCAGTTACCTTTCCAGCAACAGGCAAAGCAGTAGAAACACATGACTTGGGTTCTAAATCTAAAACGGAGTATACTAAGTAAATCAACCACTGTTTGCTTATTACTTAGAAAATCGGCGAATATACTCACTACCAGTAAGTGCGAGAAAACGGCTCCTTTACTTATAAACCCCCTCGGGAGGGTATCTCCGGCTTCTTAACCTTTGCCTTCGTTCTATGTCACAATCCAAAAAAATCACATAAAACCTGGAACTCTGCCATCTTTTAAAAACGTTTCCCTGCGAGGAGGGCAGTGCGCTAATAAGACAAACCCATGACAGTGTCTTAATTGCACTCGGTAATAGCCCACAGAATGAGGGGGAAAATAGTAAACCCCTCAGGGGAAAATCAGGCGCCTCAGGTGAACATGGGCAAGTGCTGGAAACGCGTGCTAATGTATTTTCCCCGTCCTTGCGTGTGTTGCACTGCACTTGCGCTCGTTTGCGCAGAGGGGAAAAATCGGGCCTCTAGTATACAAGACAGTGACAAGAGAAGTACAGTACAATATGTTTGCAACATATAAAATACATGTTAACACTAGTAATTTTAATTTCGAAAAACTGAGTACCGTCCGCCCCTCCAGCTCATGTTATCTAGAGGCAAGCCTTTCATTTCACATTCACCATCTCAACAGCAAAGTGTTGTATAGCGTACGCTGTACTGAAAGAAATGTCTCAAAACACCTCTGCTGTTTGGGAATTTTTTGTTAAATGCCCAGACTACCAAAAAAAATTGAATGCAAACTGTGCAAGCAACTGTTGATGCATCATGGGGGCACATCCAATCTCCAAGGTCGTTTGACAAGCATAAATTCCTATTGTTAGGCTTCCAAGCTGGCTTGGGAAGCCTATTGTTAACTTATTTTTTTATTGTCATTTTTCCTGCCAAAACTTTAAACTGCTCCTGTTCGCCCACAGTGTAACCAAATCAACATAAACTTAGCAGGTATCATCCCGTGTAGATTACAGTTCAAATGCAAAAAAGATGCACTCTTGCGTCAACCAAGTTAGCAGCCTGTCGCATTTTTTGGAAAAAAAATCTGACTGACTGATAGCCTGCTTGGAGCTTTGTTTTGCTGCTGCAGTTGGTGCTACTGCAATGCAAGCTTACTGTATACAGTATACTGCGAGCAACATTAATTATGTGTACATAAACAATGTGTATTTTATTATTAATTATAAAAACATAATAATGTATTTAATGTATTTAAACTACATGTGAATGTTTTACTCCATTTATATGATTTACTTCTAAAATACTAGGATTTTCAATCAAATATAAAACAAGTAGTTATGGTGACCACCAGTAAGTTACGCAAATTAGTACCATTGATGGTTCGAACCTTGGAAGGTCAAAACGTACCCTTCGTTGCAGCTACGCTTTAGAGATCAAAAAGTGCAGTGAGCACTCTCCTATAAAATCTAAGTACATTTTTTTTTTTAAAAAGGAGTGGCTTCTGAGAAGTCACTCTGCAGTGCCAGAAGGGGCCTTGCTACCCTCAGGTGGCTTATTCCTGTTTTACTGCTGCATTAAATGATTACAGAACTATCCTCTTGATATTCTGCAGGCTAGTAAGATGGCTAACTGATTAACTTGGGATTCCAACCAGCACGGTTTGTATGCTGAATACAAGCTACATGCATTCTTAAAGTCCCATACTTACTGTAAATCTTACTGTGCTGCTTGTGCTATGCAAGTCACATCCTGTGCAGACTGGAATCAGAAATATGTTCAGAATGCTTCTTCCACAAGAAACCCTGGGAATATAGGGTCACCAACACGCACAAAACTCTGAATTTACAAAGCCACTGCCTGCATCTCTCTGTATCACACAGTACTGAATATCACAGGCCATTAACAAGCACATAGGCATTGACCCTATGACCGGGGTGTGAA
The DNA here is from genome assembly GCF_017654505.1 of Polyodon spathula. Lineage (NCBI taxonomy): Eukaryota > Metazoa > Chordata > Actinopteri > Acipenseriformes > Polyodontidae > Polyodon > Polyodon spathula. The sequence continues at coordinate 90,398,597 of NC_054534.1, forward strand.
GTCAAACTACCTCAGTGCAAATTTTTAAAAGCAGGATGTAGCAAGGTTCATTGTAATCGGCCTTCCACGCAGCAAACATAACATTATCCCAGATGACAAGACTTCCTTCAAAATAAGCAAGCTGTTAATGACATGTTACGTACATCTGCGTCAACCAAACAATCATGTTAAAAGTAACAAGGTTAAGCAAGCTCATCCCAACATTATCCTCAATTAATTTTAGATACACCATGCTCTACAAATAAAAGGAATTACTTCAAAAATCCATAACCTTGGTTTGTATTGACATAACACTCTGCCTTGTTCCACAACCGCCTGACAGAATCTAGCTTGGTTAAGATGGTGGGTACCACACCTCTATCATGAGGCAGCCAAGAGACTTTTGGACAAAGCTGGATTATCAAACCATCCAACACTTTTTACAGGGAGTTAGTGCCATTGGCCTGTGTATCTAACAGTTTGCCACGACAAGAAAATGAGAGAAAATAGTGATGTCTGAAAGGGTTCTGAATGTTGCTCTTGAAACTGGGATGACATGCTTCATTGATGCTAGATTTGTACAGTGAATCGTGACAAAATGAGCTGTGCTTACTAAACACCTCTTTCTAAGCCGCAGCCAGGACTTGCCACTTGAAAACAACTTTCTATCTGCCTACCTAAGGGGCAGCTGACTTACAAAGTAGAGAAAATTAAACACTAAGTCATGCAACAAACAGCTTCTCCAATTCCACCAAGAACACCCCAAACCCTCCCTTCCAACCACAATCTGTATAGTGAACAATAATGGTGGTTTACTTAGAGGGGAGGGCTTTGCAAGGTTGTGAAGTTGTCCCTCAGGTAGTGCTATAAGCAGCTAGGCAGATCAAATGGAACATGCTTCCCCCCCCCCATCCAACCCATACTGTGATACATTCTGTTTACGGCAGTTTTCACTGTTTAGTGCAGAAACTGCATGTTCCATGGATATCAGAAACAGGGAATTACTAGGCAGAGAAGCAGCAATGGAGCTCGTTGCTCCGTCTTTCAGAAATGAATACTATGGGAGCATCAGCACTGATCCCTGGTGTCAAAGTTCCTAAGGTGAGCACTGATAATAAACTGTAAAAAAAAAAAAAAAAAAAAACACAGTGCCAAAAAAATTAAGTGATACAGCCTGAACTAAAACATACTTCCTCACCACATAGTACCAACTAAAAGTTAATACTTCTTCAGACTGCTCGTTAGGAGTCACTTTTAGCTCTGTTTTAGATCTTATGACACCCTACTGGACAGCCCCAAGACTATATTTTAAGGGGTATTCAGGTGAGGATAGAGGTGTGTCATGTAGAGCTCAGAGGGGAAGCTCGCATGCTACCTGCCAGCTGGGTGCCCAACCACGGCCAAAGTCATTGCTCCTCATGTATCATGAGCACTTAATTAACATGAACAAAAACAGTAACATACATAACCTGCCAGTTCTTACTATAAAATTATAACTATGAAGTTGTCCCCCAGCATGTTCATTGCAAGTTTATGCACCTACTGTACTCCTATCCACGGATTCTTAGAACCACAATAACTTGCACTAAAGAATGTCCTTTCTAAGTTTCATCATAAGTATCTAGTTATCTGTGAAAGCAAAGATGTGACACACAAAAATGAATGGGCGTTATGTTCTCTTGCTAATTACTGTACTGTTTGCTTTGCACTTGATTCCAAACCAAAATAATCTGGCATATGTCAATTTACTCCAACTGTCAATTATGGCACATTGAGGTCACCACAAATCAGAAGTCTCTTGGTTTTGGTGAGGCGCAAGGAAAAGACACAATTAGAGATGCAATGACTGAACAGATGGAGGCAAGAGAGCACTAGTGTAAGAAACACAGTGGCACTTCCAATCTGGCAGCAGAGAGAGAGAGAGAGAAAAAAAAGAGAGACAGCAGGGTACAATATACACGGTAACGCTATTGCTTGGTGCATAACTCAAAATGAGGCCAGCAATGCTTAGTCAAAAAAAATCATGAATGCAGTAAAAATCTGTCTAATCCAGCCCCGCTATAACAGGAATTCTGTATAATTCAGTGAGATTTTTGGGTTCCAACCAAATTCCTATTTAAATTAATGGTGTGACACCCTCTACAATACTCAACTTGTTTTTGGAATTCAGCCTGATTTTTAAGTCTCTGTCTAAAATCAATGTCAATCTGACTGTGCCATCTAGCACCAGGTCATGTGATTTATTTTCTAGGTTTAAAACTAGTTGAAGACATTGCATATATGCTCACATGTGCCATTCCGAACTGTGCAGCTGCTGAACAGAAAATACATGTCTGAATGTCCACACAATGAGTCTGGCCTGGAAGAAATAAATCTCTTGAAAGAAAATATGCACTTAAAAGCTGAAAATTTCCCTAAACCAACAAAAAGAGCCAAGTGAAAGATTCCAAAAGACGCAAGGCAAATTGTTTGAGACAATCTGAAAAGAAAATATGCCTAGCTAAATGCAACACTGAGAAAACCTGAATTCCAACAGAAAGCGCCTGAATCCTGCATGCAGGTCCAGTACAAACAAGTGAGTATCTTTCTGAGGTAATGGTTTGAACAGGCTCGTGCCAATAACATGAAAATACTGTTGAGACACTGCTTCTTCAAAGTTTGCTGAGGCATTACTCTGTTTATTATTTGTATATGCAATATATATTGCATATACAGTATAAGTGTTGAAATAGTTGTCATTTTACCTTTTTTAGGTACAGTAAATACCATTGTACAGGTTTTACATTACAGAATTATTTTAAATTACAAATTCAAAATTAAAACCAACATATAAAAAGTACAAGCCACCAATGGGCAACAATATGTGTCAAATTTGTATAGACTATCAAATCAACCAGTTTTAGACCAGAATAATGCAAGAGTAGATTTTGAATCTCAATACAAACATCCAGCATGATTGGCCGAGTGGTTCTCAATGTACTGGTAAAAAGAGTACATGTAAGTACAAAGTCAACACAATTAGCAAAATTAAGTATATAAAATTGGCCACTATGTAATCAGTATCTTATTATCATTGTGACAAAGTAATACATGCAACCATAAACACCGACGCACCGACTCAATTTTACCAACTTTCACATTGTTTTTGGTCCATTGTGGCATTTCACTTGTACCCTTTTCTAATTATCTTTTTATCATACAAGTATAAGATCAAGTTTGCAGCACTTTGTTTTAGAGGGTCTGCTGTTCTGAAATCAATGTTACCTTGTTGCACTCACCACACCAGTCCTAGAGTCTGGAATTTAACCACAGAAGGAGTAGCAGCTCAAACCCAGGCAGCATAAAAGCTAAAGCAAACAAGGAGGCAGCTGCAATGGCCAGTCACCTGGCTTTCCTTTCAGCGGCCTGACTTCCATCCACTGAAGGGAACCCTTTGACAGTTGAAGACGGCAGATGTTACTGATGGAACACAACCAATTCCAAAATAGCAGAAAACCAGACACAATGGCAGCTGCTACAATCCCTAGGCACTGCAATATGAAAAGCAGCGTCTGCTGGTCAGGATGAAGCCTATACCTGCTACACAAGTTATTATACAAAATAATAACATTACATTGCAAGGGAACTCACTGGAATGTATACAGCCTTAAATAGCTACCTAAACTACGACGTTCATCCGATTCTTACAGAAAGGATCAATAGAATGTATTCCTAGCACAGCAAATCTACAGTCTACTGTAGATGGACACCACACCTCACTACTTACAATATGTTGTTAATTCACATAATATTAAACAAAAATAAATAAAATTTTAAACTGGATTTCATTCCAGTTTATAGTTCACCGTATAACACTTGCAACAGGGATGGTCAACTGCTCTTGCTCATCTGAAGAGTGTGGTGCATCCTGGGACGGTAGAGTCACATTCTACATACTACTGCACACCAGTGGCGGTACTGCCCTTTCAATTCTCTGTAGTGCTCCAGAAGATTTTGTATATGATGACTTATCTTCATATTTTCCCTCTAAAGAAACATGAAATTTGTGAGCTAATCTGTGTTACTTATTGTAACAATGTTTCAGGATGACTAGGCAAATACGGTATTTGGTGACACAGCATCCTGAAAGCGGAGATTTAACAATCCCAGGCTGCCAACATCCTCCAGGGATCGCATGGCTGCATTTGGACAACCTAATCTATCATAAGCATGACAATTACTTGGCAGAGATGCACTGCTGCAAAAACAGCTGGTTCAATGTAATACACTAATTGAAAACTGCTGCTTCTTAAAATCATTGTGACCCTTAAAAACCATACAAATCAAGTTAAATTGGTTCAAATTACTATAAGCATCTGGGGAAACGGTGCAAAAAAAGTCTATCAACTAAGCATAAGAAAAGATATACGTCCTGTAAAACGTATGATTCATAAAAGGCATATAGTATATAATTGTAGCAGATGCATAAGTGCACATACTGTATATAGAATGTTGTGCTTTGCTTGGTACTGTATGCATCCACTTACTGTATCTATCATTACTGCACCAGAAGAGATAGCAGTCAGTAAAGAGTGGATACATGTCTTCGTGATCTTTTTATGAGGCTCATGTATTTAAAACATGGAAGGCATGCATGTTTCTAACATTGATAGAAGCCACTTTTTTGGTGCCTCCACCAAAAAACTTCTATTATTTCTCCACAATACCATTGCAAAGTGTTTTGTGAAATGGACCGATCCAAACATCACACAATAATAGAAAACACTGGTTAAGCTCTCTTTATTGAAAAAAAAGGGATGCAGAGAAAATGGTTCAGCTAAAAAGATCCTGCATGCAAGTGCCTTGGTTCCTGTTACTATAGTCATTATGTCAATTTGTTAATGTAGATTAGGGTTTTACATTTCTAGGTCAGGTTATAGTCTGGTTGGTCTGTCAGCATAGAAAGTCAAATGGATCTGTATCCCCAGAGATAACCAAGTACCAGATTGTATTGACTTACTGTGAAGCTGTAAGATTCTGATTAGAAGGGGAAGATATGGAAGACACATCACTGGTTTAAAAGACATTCTTTGCACAGCTGTAATTCTATTACTTTATTTTGTTAACAATTATGCCTACTTGTACTTAAGTGCGTTCAATTTAAATTTTGAAAGAGACATTCCACCCATTTTATTGCTGAGGCTCAAGACCACCAATCAGTTCATGACTGAAAGTTAGTTATGCCTTGTTGTTTTGCCCCTTGACGGTAATGAAATTGGTCCTCAAGATCAAATCGAATTATCCCAGGCGCCCACAGATGAACTCTAGCATCAATGTAAACAAAGCAAGCAGACATTTACAAAATTCAAGTATGTATGTGATACACATCTTCCACTACAGCTTTAAATACCAAATTAAAGAATACAATGATGAAATAGTAAACCAACATGGCCTTCCTTCACTGTGTACGCAGTAAAAACAGAAGTGTGACATATACATATACAGATAGACTAACACCTGCCACACCTATTTCCTGGTGATTTTGGGCACGCTAGCCTAATTCCACGAGTCGGCCGACGGAAATATATACAGTAGGATACAAAATTACAAAACCAACCAAAATTACCAATTTATTAAATCGACACTCAGGAGCAAAAGTAACAGAGGAAGAACGAGGAAAGCAGCAACTAATCTGAAAAAAGGTTTTCATGGGAGCAGGATTGGTGCTACATGTACTGGCTATTGCATCACTGGGGCCATTCGCTTTGAAGCTATGAAAGACACCCAAAGAACAAACAGTATTTCAAATTTAGAAAAGAAAAATATATATGAACTAGAACTGCCAGACAGTTTTACGGCTTCCAAGCTCAGTACCAGTTGGAAATTTTGGCAAGCTGTAGCACTGCAGCACAAGTGCCAGCAACAGATTAGTTTTATGAAGCAGTTTCAATTCGAAGTGCTGCATTAGTTCATTATCTCACGACACTTTAAACAACGTAGTAACCATGACCCTAGCTACACACTGTAAGGAGTTATAAGCTAATCTTACATATAACCTTAAGGAGAGGTCAAAGGTCACAATCAAGGTCATTTTTGATTGGAGCATATGGGTTCCTAAATGTGTTACATGGTAACCATAACCCTATGCTCACTAGAAGCCTAATAAATCATCTTTACAATAACAATAGGCTTCCCAAGGCAGCTTGGAAGCCTAACTACAGAAGTCTGCTTTGGGGAGTTTATAAATGAAAAATCTGGTTTGTATAAAATGTAAAATTTTATATTTGAATACCATGTTTATGACCAACAAAGGTTTCCATTTGTAACTTCATTGTGTACTTTGAAGTACATAATCATTAATAGCTGAACAAAGGTTTAAAGTCTGCATTGTACGGTACACTGCTTTTCTGGGAAACCATATTTAAAGCAAAAAAAAACAAAAAAAACAAACACTGTTCTCCTGAGGCTCTCCAGTTTTAGGCCAGTGGGAACTGTGCTTTGAGGTTATAAAGCTGAATTCACTATAGACAGTCAAGGTGCAATCTCAGCAACCCTTACCACTGTTTATTTAAATGTAATGGTGATATACCTAGTGTATACTGTAAATACGTACTGTATTTACATAAATACCACATTATACAGGGGGTGTACAATTCTGGCCAATACTTGTCCTTAAAAATCTACTTGCTCTATCCTCCTAAAAACACAAAGTAAAATATAACTCGTAGGATTTTGCTTTTATAAACAATGAACACAATCAATTAGTGGTTAATAATGTTTGCTTCATGATATCAAATAAAGAAAACTTAATTCAGTCCAAACATACTTGTTTATCTTTATCCAAGGGCCACATAGAAAAACCAAAACGTATTAAACAAGTATCATTTCCGTTCTTCTGGGTAATGTAGTTTAGAAACCAGTCCTTTAACCCTTCCGCTCCGGGTGAACATTCTACCAGTTTCAGGTCTGTCTGACATAACATAACATGACTTTCGGCTTGTGCATCAGCAGAGTCATCCACCAAAACTATACCAGATTAATACCTTTTTAAAACAGCTGCAAATCTAAAGATAATTAAGAGAATAATGTTTTCACTCTATGATGAAAAATTACCTAGTTTGAATGTGTGTGTGTGTGTGTATATATATATATATATATATATATATATATATATATATATATATATATATATATATATATATACACACACACACACACACACACACACACATACATACATATACAGTGCCTTGTAAAAGTATTCAGACCCCTGACCAATTCTCTCATATTACCGAATTACAAATGGTATATTGAAATTTTGTTCTGTATGATATTTTATTTTTAAACACTGAAACTCAGAATCAATTATTGTAAGGTGACATTGGTTTTATGTTGGGAAATATTTTTAAGAAAAATAAAAACTGAAATATCTTGCTTGCATAAGTATTTAACCCCTGTGCTGTGGAAGCTCCCAGTTTGCACAGATGAAAGAAATTGCCCTAACGAGGACACAATTACCTTACCATTGGCCTCCACCTACAAACCATTAAAGTTGCTGTCACATTTTCTGGATAAAAACCCACAGTTGAAGGATCATTGGTAAGGCTGTGAATCTGAAGGAAAATGAAGACTAACAAGCATTCTACAGAAGGTAGAGATAAAGTAATACAAATGCATAGATTAGGGAAAGGGTACAAAATAATATCAAAGTGTTTGGATAGCCCAGTGAGCACAGCTGGATCAGTAATCAGGAAGTGGAAGCTGCATCACACCACCCAGGCACTGCCATGAAAAGGCCGTTCCTTAAAACTCAGCGCTCCAACAAGAAGGAGACTTGTGAGAGAAGCCACAGAGAGGCCAACAATCACTTTGAAGGCGCTACAGAGTTCAGTGGCTGGGAGTGGAGTAATGGTGCACCAGTCAACCATATCAAGAGCTCTGCATAACACTGGCCTGTATGGGAGGGTGGCAAGAAAGAAGCCGTTACTCAAAAAGTACCATCTGAAAGCACGTCTGGAGTTTGCCAGAAAGCATGAGAGTGACCCAGCTGCGATGTGGGAAAAGGTTTTGTGGTCAGATGAGACCAAGATAGCACTTTTTGGCCAAAACTCAAAGCTCTATGTGTGGCGCAAACCTAACACTGCCCATGCCTCAAGACACACCATCCCTACAGTGAAGTATGGTAGTGGCAGCATCATGCTGTGGGGATGCTTCTCATCAGCAGGGACTGGGCATCTTGTTACAATTGAAGGAAGAATGGATGGAGCAAAATACAGGAAAATACTGCAAGAGAATCTGCTTCAGTCCGCTAAAAAACTGAAGCTTGGGAGGAAATTCACCTTTCAGCAGGACAACGATCCCAAGCACAAGGCCAAAGCAACATTGGAGTGGCTCAAGAACAAAAAGGTGAATGTCCTACAGTGGCCCAGTCAAAGTCCTGATCTCAATCCAACTGAGAATCTGTGGCACTATTTGAAAATTGCGGTCCACAAGCGTCGTCCAACCAACCTGAACAACCTGGAGCAAATCTGCCAAGAAGAATGGGCCAAAATCACTCCGACACTGTGTGCAAAGCTGGTACATACTTACCCCAAAAGACTTAAAGCTGTTATTGCAGCGAAAGGTGGCTCTACCAAATATTAATGTGTGGGGGTTGAATACTTATGCAAGCAAGATATTTCAGTTTTTTATTTTTCTTAAAAATATTTCCCAACATAAAACCAATGTCACCTTACAATAACTGATTTTGAGTTTAAGTGTTTTAAAATAAAATATCAAACAGAACGAAATTTCAATGTACCATTTGTAATTCAGTAATATGAGAGACTTGGTCAGGGGTCTGAATACTTTTGCAAGGCACTGTATGTGTGTATACATATATATATATATATATATATATATATATATATATATATATATATATACTGAAATGTATTTCTTTAGAAATGTCACCAGTGTAATTTAGTGATCGCCTACCTAAAATTCTGACGTAGTGTCACTCTTTTTAGTTTATTATTTTCGTTTGCGTCGCAGTGAACAGGATGGCTTGTGGCGACGTCAGACCCGGAAGAGACAGAACACAGAGATTGAGTGAAACACGCTGTTGCACTGGTTTTAATTATAAATACGAGTTGTACAAAACAAAAAGCACGATGGCCACAACAAAACAGACACAGAACACAACAAGTATCGTCCAGCCTACACTAGCATGCGTAGCAACTGTTATTACTGAATCCACGCTTTCCTTTGCTTTATCTCCCGAATCTCTTTCCGCCTCTGAACACACCAACCCCGAGTTAAAGATGTGTGCCTCTTAAGCAGCTGCGCCTGGCTCGACTGCTTGTTAAATCATTCCACTTGAGCAGGCACAGTCTGCATGTGCTCCCATACAAATACCCAGTTTAATCTGCATGTGGAGTGATTGTTCAATCCCAGTACCTAAATACAAACATACATGTTAAATCCCCTGTGCTACATAGCCCACACTTCCTGCTCCACTATACACATACATTTAAACATAAAATACGCCCAGGGGCGGGGCACACTGTCACAGTCATGAACACAAATTATATGGGCTCAGTTTTGTTTGGGCTGAGTTACGTTTTCTTTAATTGATTTCCTGAAGTGAAGATTATTATTAATGACTAACTGATTGTGTTCATTCTTTAATAAAAACAAAATCCTAAGTTATATTCTGTTTGTGTGTGTGTTTTATGGGATGGTGAGGGGACAAATAGATTTTTAAGAAGGACAAGTAGATTTTTCTAGCATTTTGTCCCTTGGACAAGAATTTATTTATTTATTTGAATTGCACACCCTTGCTCATGACTGAATTAAAGATATTAGTAAGTAACCATACTGTTGAGCATAGCAGGTGAAGACCAATACCCAAGACTGTTGCTAATCAAAAACATGCCCTGAAAAAATTACAGATTTATACACACTGTATTCTAAATGAATTATCTCTTTTTTAACCTGCTGAATGTAACTTCTTAACAAGACAGATGGACAGGAATTCTAACTTGGTCAATTTGCTTCTCTACGGCTGTGTGGTCATGGGATTCTTACTAAAAATTAAAAAACAGAACTGGGTTATTCCCCAACATATAAAACAGCTTTTTTTTTTTTTAAAAACAGGATGTCTAGTCATACTCCTTTAACTAAGCTCTTTCAACTTCAGGCATCATTTTAGAAGGAGTTATCCTTTAAGTTAAAGACCACCACGCATTGCATTCATTTCCTTGTGTCAATAATTTGGGACATGGAATTACTACTGTAGAAGTTACCTCTACCTAGCAAGATACAAGCTATGGGGGATTTTCAAAAGAAAACGTTTCATGGCAAGCTTGTCTATGTTTATTTCTACTACCATTATTTCTATAGTGTACTGTTTTGCATGTTACTTCGTTAATCTGAAAGTTACACTGGAAAATAACTACTATGTTGATGCAATACATAAAAACGCACATGTTATGGTTAAAAACGCAGATTTTGAGAGGGTATTTACAAATGCACATTTTTAAAGGCTAGCGCCACCTCTGCATCTCATTAAATTGTTACACAAGTTAGTTGTGTTACCGGAGTATCCCAAACATTACTTTCCTTACTATCGTACTTTAGAAAATAACTGTCAAACATCGAAAGGCATTGTAGCTTGATCGATACTGTATTTCTAATTCTAGCACAACGCTCTTAACTGGCTCTGTTACTTTGAAGACCCCTGCACAGATGCAATGCCGCCAGTCAACACTCGCAGTGGGCGGGGTGGGGCAGGTGAGCTCAATCGCATGCAGATTCAGTCTGACCTGATTCTGCGCTTAATGCAAAAAATTAAATTGCCGATTTCAAATTTAATTAAAAAAAAAAAATGCTTTGCTTTACAAAAAACAATGCACAGGCTTGACTATCAATAGATGTCAAACGATACGATGCATCGTCTCAGCCTTAAAGATATGTATGTAGTCTGCATTCTTTTTTGTCTTTATGTTTTCTTTTATTACGGGTGTGTTTATAAATTAATATATATTACAGCTCCCTTTGATGCAATAGCAAGCATCCCCTTCAAAGCCGCCATTAACTTTCTAATGTGAAACAAATACTAACTAACTGTCCCAGCCTTTTCACCCGGCATAAAAGTAGCGCACTGCAATGAATATTCCTAACTTGGCTGGAATGACTAAATTAAAAAAAAAAAAAAAAAAAAACAGTTTTTGTACTTTACATTTTCAGCAATATAAAATGTGTGCTACAGTGTTGCCAAGGATATAGGAATATACCTATTATTTACATAGGTTTTTGGAGAGGTTACTGGATCCAAGAAAACCCAAGCCCCAGTGCATTATTTGTCAGGAGGTTTTGACAAGCAAAACTCTTTCACCTGCAAAATTGAGATGTAATTTATTCAAAAAACACTAAGAATGTGAAAAATGTGCCATCAGCAACTTTCAATTCACAAGATGACAACATCCCTTGCTGACCTGGTATTGACGACCCAAGCCCAGGAATCTCATCAAGTCAGGTACGTTATATAAACACTTTACTTTCTACATACACATAAATACAAATTACTTTCGAAATGATGTTATGAAAAAATGCGTGGCAAGTGGTCTGTGGAAAAAATTCAAACACCGAGGTGATCCCTACATTGAAAAAGGTTGGGAATGGAAAGACGCTTTCACCGAGGGGAGCCTGTGTACTCACAGTTACCTTTAAGGGAATGTCAAAGGGTTACTGAACAAGCTGTACTGTTCACACCATGACACACTAACTCCTGCTACTGCCTCCTACAATACCTTTTTCAATATAAAATCAGTGTTGGTTTTGATATTTGTATTCAAATACAAATTTGATGTCCAACAAAAAATACTGCCAAGTGATCAGCTTCATTCCCAAGCTAACTTATACAGTATACTGGATGTGTACAACATTTTCTCTTAAAGTTATTGCAAGAATATGTACACTACAGGAGGCTGCAACGGTAAGTAAAACTGTCTTGGTAACCCTCCATACAGTTCACAGAAGCTACGAAAGAATCCTGTTACAATATCAAATCATGGAACATTGCAGCTTTAATCATATTCTCTTTATATTCATACTGTAGAATCCTGTCTGAAATCACAAAGTTAAAAACTCACCAACTGGGTTTAGCTATTCTTAGACGTGTCGCAGTCAAGACTATAATCTTCACAATTTCTCTGCACTGCTGATATGGGCCAAAGCATACAGTGTGGGGTAGAGGCCAGTCTCTGGAATTCATTCAAGTTCTGTGCTGTTCTAAATGAGGGGAATATTAATTACACTGCAGCTATTTCCTGTACACCTCGGTCCCGTTAAGGCCTGGCTCCACATAATTTACATGGCTGTACTGATGCAAGGTCACAACAGTAATGATGGTCATAGACTATAGCATAATTCTAGAACTTTCCAATTGGCCTGTCACTTCCAAGGTTAAAAGTAGCCAGTCATTTTGTTGACTGCTGACAGATAAAACAAAAGATCTCACTAAAGCCCAGGACACACTGCCCGATTTTTCAGTCGCATCAGGCAGTGTGTTATGCCCACTCGCAAGTCTGAAAGTCAACATTTTATGATTTCACCATATTGGGTCATATGACTGGAGATAGACATTTTATATAAATCACCGACAAGGTATTCCATTGGTTTGTAGACAATGTCCATGCCGACATCTTTACAAAACAAGCATTGACAGCCTCATAACCACTGTACTTTTTAAACTATTAAAACTAAATGAAAATGTGATTTGGCAGAATTTGATTATAATTCTATTTATAATAAATGAATCATGCAGCATGATTATAGTTGCAGTTTAAGTATTCTGTAAATATTTAGCCTAATAGTTAAAAATGACAATACTTATGGGGCTGTCAGGACTTGATTTCAAAATATGCTGGCACCGTCGACATTGCATACAAACTTGCATGCGAGACTCGAGAGAAAAAATACATGCATGTCTCCAGTCATATGCGGTTTTTAGAATCAAGTCACCTTCTAACCAAAACTGTAGATAGTAGTATGGCCACAGCCTTATGTTCTCGCCTATTGATTTGCCCCATTGACGCTGTACTTTATGCATTCAAGGCAAGTCAAACTCACAAATTATGCATCCCTTCCTGCAATTTCAATGGGCAGTGTGTGATGCCCGCTCGCAAATATTTTTTTGCAATACAACCTCTTCCATTGAGATGCTACGATCGCATCAGGCAGTGTGCTGCGGGCTTTACAGCACAGTAAATGGTATAGCCTACACATCGTTTTAAGGAGAGCCCGAAGTTACATGCCTCATAAAGGCAAACCAAACAAATAATAATGAACCAACATGAAACGCATCAAGCAGTAGCAGGTTTCTTGCCAGATTATTTTTTTTTTTGTGGGGGGGGGGGGGGGGGGGGGGGGGGGGGGGGGGGGGGGGGGGGGGGGGGGGGGGGGTGGGGGGGGGCTTATTTTATACTATCAGGGTATTTACAGTATGCAGCTTACTGTCGGTTTCAAACCCTCTTCTCGACTGCTAAAATTATGTTCAAGAAACAATGTACAGACCTCTGATGACAGTAATGCAGAATGGCAGAAACAAGACTAAAATAAACATTACTTAAAAGTAGTTTGATACTATTCTCTACTCATCTAACTAAAAAAAAAAAAACAGTACTGCTCCTGAAGTGAGAATATCCCAATGTCTACTTGCAAAGCTGTCTGTGAAGTGTACCAAATCACGTGTATATGTTTAGGAGGGGACGGATCTGCTGCCCTTAATAAAATGACAATCACTTATTGGCACTTTGATCAATTCATTGAGAATGCACATGAAACACAATGGGAACTGAACTTACTTACTCTCCACCACAGACCACCTTTAACTGACTTAATGCAGTTTTTGGGGGAGGGATCTTCACAGTATCCATTTCATGCAGCATCACCCAGCAGAGCCTGATACATGTTTGCAGGAAGATAAATCACTGAATATGCAAGAGCTTGCTTTCAGGATAAAAAGTGGCATATTACAATAGAAGATAACAGATGCACATACATGCAGTAAGGGTTTCACTCCAACTGCATGTGTCAGAACTGCATCATGTGCCATTATAAAATCAGTTTTAGTTTTTTGCCGGAAACCCTGCATTCAAAGGTGTGAACAAAGAGAGCTGTGAAAATGAATGCTACAGGCTCTCCTTCAACTCATAATGAAGCTTTTCATCATAATTGACAAGCCTTCAATCAATCCAGCTTAACAGAAAACAGACAGCACAAGGTCATTCTTGTATATAACTAAGTGTGGGCCTTTACTGACAATCATTTATTGGGTTGCATTATTTTTCTACTCAGCAGATTTTGTTACTGGCTTTAAATAGTGTTCACTTAAATAATGAAATTTTACATATGATCTCTAAACTCAAACTGTGAAAGATACATTTGCTCACTTAAAATCCTTCTTACTCAATCATAGCTGTATTGGCACACTATTAACAAATGAACAGTTTACAATAGAACATATAATCCGAACCTGTGAGTTGCAACTGCCTGAGGTTAGCTTTTTAAACACGTTCTAGAATGACAATAAAGATGTCAAACGCACTGTCAGGCAACAATCTTGTTTGGAAGCACCACTGTGTGTTTATGTCTCTTAGTTCTAAAATTCAGCCCATTTCCAGGGCCAGTTTAAATGAACACAGAAGTTTTAGGTATATTCATTAGTCTGGGTGGTTCAAAGAACATCCATGTTTGTCTGCTTCTTCTCAGGCAAATTACTGTCCAACCCCTTGTCTACAGTGATGCCATATACTGTACAGTCCACTGTCAAACCCACCCTCACCCTTCTATTTTTGCATATTTTCATTTGAGCCCTTTTGCGACAGGCATTCAGGCTTTGACAGTGAGATTGTTACATCAGTACATGGAAATATTTAGACTATACAAATAAATTCAAGTTTAAATCAATACACGCCATATATTTGGCTACTAGAACTACAATTACTGGTATGTATTTTCTTATGTTAGTAAAACCACAGATTATTGTATGGTGGTATGACGAGTAGTCAAAGTGCTATTGAGGCTTCCAATAGATGAAATTGACTATTTCTATATTTGACCTTTTGACCCCCCCGGCCATTAGCTTAAAAATTACTATTTCTCACTTCTAAGTCATGACAGAGTAGACAGCTGCTCAAAAAATAGAGTACGATTACTTTCCACAACTTAGTTCTAATAAAATTAAAATGACAAAAATGCATAAGATATGTGGATTCATGCTTAAAACTGAAAAGAAACACAACAATGTTATAACATTACCTAATGATAGCTACATTGACATATATTAACAGTTTAAAATATGCTTTACTCAGGTGGTGCTCAGTAACACCCTTGGGCACATATAAAGATAATCAACCCACATGTGGCGGGTGGGCAAGTGCTAATTTCGAATCCTGTAGCTCAACATAATACTCTCTTTAATTCAATACAGGTGCTCTTTAAACCACAAACATTATACCCTTAATTTAAACATACATTTACTTTAAACATAAAAAACGCTTTTAGCACCAAAGGCACCAGGGAGCACTTGACCAACATTTTCCAAAAGTGACAAATGCCATTCCATCCACAGATGGAGTTTTTGTATTCCTACTGCTGTTGTCAGTCAGTATTCACAATCGAGATGGGCTTGGGCTCCGTTGAGTGTTTCAGTCTGTACTAAAGTGAAATCATTCATAGTGCTCAATGCTTGCGATGCGAGATGCCTCTACTTTCTCTCTTGATGAAGTAAAAACACCAATCAGGCATCTGGTGCATTAGGAGACTGTTTGCGGTGTGGGGTGAGCGGGGGAGGGGGGGGTGGAGCTGGAGAGGCAGAAAGTCAAAACCTAAAGAGTTACAATGACACCATCATGTGTCTGAACAAGGATTTCTGTATCAAAGTAGAAACAGGCAACCTTGCTTTTAATTCTCCAAGCATGAAATAGGAAACTTCCTTTACCCTGTTGAGTTTTGCTTGTGAAGTCTTTTTTTCATGTACACAGCAGGCCCTGTGGGTGGTCCAGACATGAACAATGTTCATAACAATGCACTCTGAGAGGACTTCTTTACTGAATGTAATTTCAATTCCAGGTTGCATGTATCTCGCAGACCTTGCACCCAATGTCAAAATTTCCCCATGATGGAGGTCCTAACCTCCCACTGCAATGAAATTCATTTTGGCGACTGCCAGACATGGCTGATGGAGGGTTCACAATACTGGCTTTATGTGACCACTGGACTCATAAAGGAATCTATTGGGGGCATGCAATCAGAAGCTGGAACTTGCATTCACCTTTGTTATAGTGAATACTAAAGATCCAAAGCTAGCCATTAGATCCGCACCACACAGATAGAAATAGAAATTCCAAGTGATTTTGTAGTTTAATATGACACTTCTAACATACATCAGCCATTTTCGTTTTTAATTTTATGGAGGTTGCTTTTTTTTTCAGCTGACAGGCATGTCAAGGAGGTTGAAATTTACTTTGACGTCAGTTCTTACAGGAAAAAGCACGTGGGGGAGGTAAGAGGGAAAGAGTGGAATGATGCGATTGTCTGCCTCTACATTGTTTTTGATGAAGAGGGTTTGTGTTTTAAGAACATCTATTTTTGGAAGCACTGGTTGTAATATGCCTTGGTAAAAGCACTATTATATGACAAACTGCTTCCTGGAGGGCTCGCATACAACCTCAAGATTTAAGAGCCACAATGAAATAAAAAGCAAACAAAAACTACTGCAGATCATTGCAATAAAAATGGGAAAATTCCCTTTACACAAATATCTAAGACACATTGGACTATCTTTCAGAAAGAACAAGAATGCAATTTGCATCTTCTGCATAACCTGATTATGCTGAGGAACCTTCTGTAAAACAACAGAAAATAGAAATAGCTCTTTAAGCAATGCACTGCACCTGGGATGTTTAGTACTATGGGAACAAGTCTGTTAGTAACATACAGCCTCTGCCATATAAACAACATTGGAGCCATTAGTATCATTAAAATTGCCACAACCTCCATCTACAGTGTACACCTACCTATGTATGACCTAAAACAGATTTCTCCATTTACCCCCGATAATGTAATACCAAGTTCCATCACAAAGCAGTTGCAAGACAACTCCCAAATTCTGATACTCTCAATAACTTGCTCTAAAGAATGGACAAAGTTACTAAGGGGTTCTTCAGATGGATGTACAGCAAAACTCTAAAATTATAACAAATACGTATGTGTGCCTCCACTATATCCCCATTGAGATGCAGTGTACAACCATGTGGAATGGAAACAAACAAAGGGGAGAACTGATCAGGATAAACTATTGAAGAATATAGTAAACGGACACCAAGGAATCAAAGTTTAGTATAAAAGTAAACTTGAACACTGCAGCTTGATACAAACCCATGAGTGAAACAGACACTGCATACAGGTTTGCTGGCGCTGTAAGTCAAAAGCAAATCAATGGATGGGCACAAATTCAATTAAGCTCATGGAACACAAATGAATTACAGTCCAGAGGGTCACAACGAGCAGGCATCCACCACCTTCATGGCTGCTCTGTCACACATATCAGAAGCAACATGGCACATTACATGGTATGCAACCCTAGTTGGCCAAAACATCACTTTTTTTTGTGTGTGTTTTTTTTAAAAACACATAATAGCAACAAACACCACTTTATACAAAATTAGTAAAGCTATTTAATTTTTAATTTCATTCCAAATAGTACAAAAACAGTTTGTTTTATTCAGTACCGAAGAACCCTTTTGAAACGTCAATGGAGGGATAACATATAGAGACCCAATGGTCATGTACTGCTTGAAAATGTTTCCTGAAAATATTTTCTATACATTTTTAGAAAAGCAGTGTACAAAATGTTTCTTGTGTGTGCTGAGCTTTCAATGTTAAACCACTACCCAGATGGTCAAACAAAGAAAAACCTGTAAAGATCCTAAGTATGACAAAAAAAAAAAAACACACGTGATTCACTCGTGTGGATTAAGAGCATGTGGAAGAACACGTGGTTCAAGCATTGAGGATTTTGAACGTATCTTTTTCATTTTCATTTCCACGTGATTCACATCGGGCATTTCACGTCGGTTTTATTTTTTGTTACCAGTTTATTTGGTTTCAGCAGTGTTAAATGTGTGTCCTTAAAAAAAAAAAAAAAAAAAAAAAACTTAAGTTATGCTGTCTTATTTTATTTTAACCATCATTTAAATCGACGTCCTCTATGGATAATGTTTTTAAAGTCTGATTTTAAAACATCAAAGCAGCACAGCACAGAAATCATTAGAAAAAAAATTATGCAGACCACCACAATACAGTCTAAATTACCCAGCTTTTTCACAAGAGGTATTTTAAGGTCGTAAAGATGAATTATAGATGTGGCATGTAAAGTCCTGATTTATATTTTCATGGGACTCCTGTGTTTATATTTCCATACTCAGGATGAGGAGATGCAGTAGTACACACTAGGAGCAGCAGAGAATGAAGATCACCAAGGTAATATCTCCTCCTACACACCAGAAACATCAAAACCCAGACAAAACATCCTTCACCCAAGAAAAGAAAAAATGACTGTACAGTACATCTAGATTTAGATTACACCTTGATAAACAGAGCAAAGCGAGATTCACTGAAGTGCAGAGTTGATTTCAGTGCAAAGTTAGGAGATCGTGTCTGTCTGTCATTTCTTGTTCAACAGCAAAGGTTTACTCATCATCTTCTGCTCTGAAAGTGCAAGGGCTGGAACCCACACACGCGGCACGGCTGGGCATTGTTGCAGTGCTATACTGCTTAGCGAAGGGGTGGTAGCAGAATTATTTTAAAACAAAACTTAAAACTGAACAAAATGATACATGTCCTGTACTAAACAAAAATGTTTTATATTAAACTTTTGATCTTGTTTCTTCTGGCACCATCTTCTTACTTGTTCATCTTTGTGTTCATAAGAGAACAGTCTCAAATGAGTAACTGCTTTTGGAAAAACCCATTCTACTTCTGAGCCTACTTTATTGGCCAATAATAATCATTTGATGTAAGATTATCATTTTCCCTTATCTTCTCTAGAGAAGTCACCAGGGCATTAAATCAAAATGAAGACACTTGCTAGAAGCCAAAGAAACCTTCAGCAGTCTCAACTAAAACTCAGTTATTACATTTATGTTATAAACCACTAATGCTGAAGAGGTCTCTCCATTATTTATAGGACCCAAGGTGAAGCTTGGGTGCTTTACGCTCCTGTGGGCCATTACTAATGCCATTAAAGTAGAACAAAGTACTACCTTACAACACAAATAAAATGCATGGGAACAGAGCATACAGTACTATAGTGAAGAATCAGGGGATTATCAATTTTTTTAATTATTATTATCATTTGTCTTACATTCTGAAACACAGATGACATGGAAAATGCTTCTGGACAACCTCTGCGGTTTTACGCAAGTATTGAAGAGTTTCTAGCCAACATTTTGTTGTACGGGCAATTAGTAATTCCACAATTTGACATGGACTAATGTTTGGCTTATTTTGGTTGACCCCCTCCCCAGTAACAGCTCTGCATACAAATGAAATACTACCTCAAGCTGGATTTAACTTCTAATTTACAGTTTCCACAGCAATCTCTTTGATTTGCAATCTCTGGAGCACTTTAAACTCTTTCTCATCTCCCGTTACACAGTTCTGAACGCATACGCATTGCATTTCAGTCCCTGTTGCTGCAGAATCCTTCTTTGCTTCGGAGAAGGCAGCTGGCAGAAGTAGAATCAGCAATCCATTAATGAGCGAGTACAGTAGCACATCAGTAGTTTGAACTGGTTCACGCTGCGCAATCTCATTCGTCAAAAGCTTAAAGCTTAAGCTTTAAAGCTTAAATCACCAGCCTCAATCGCTGATAGTAGGTTAATGTCACACTGGCTACTGATGATCCGATACAAAAATTAATGTACTGTATGTGGCTCACATACAGTAATGCTGCCACCTTCAAACATGAGCAGCCAAGAGCTAAGTGCACCAAAAATCATTTAAAAAGGAAAAATTGTTGGTGCAACCCTTGCCCTCTGAAAAAAATGCTTGAGTATACTTACAGAAAAAAAACACAATACTGCCGAGGTATATACTGAGCTGAATTTATGTAAAATATAAAAATACTAAATATATTTAAGTGCATTAAAAAAGCACTTAAGTAAAATGTAAATGACTATGAAAAAGGGTTCATCATCAAGAAGACTACATAAGATTTGAAAAATGATTCTCCTAAACTGTGTTTATTGCAAAACAATCCATTACTGTTCAACGAAAAAGAAAAAAAAAAAAATAGATATAATATTGAAGATTTGTTCTAGTAATCAACTCCAAGAAGTGTAAGGAAGAAATAATTGCAATATAAAATAAAAAAGGAGGAACTGCTGAAATGAAAACTTGCACAAGGCTATGGCAGTCACCGGGCTGCAGTCATAAACAACTACATTTTATGGTCTTTGAATCTTACCTGCAATTGCCAATTACCATTTTAAACAACCCTGCAAAACAGCCTTGAGGTCAGACAGATGCCTCCTGCCAATCCTTTCTTTTCAACAGCTGCTGTTTCTTTAAGGCAATCTCATTTTGCTGCAGCTCTCTCCAACACAGTGTGGGGGATAAAATAAGTAACTCAATCAAGGAATGTATTATTTAACCATGTTTATTATAATGTCCTCTGTTTTTCCCCTGTGAAGACTTGTGTAGATCTTTTAAAGGAAACCTAGAGGCTTATAATAGGGAAATAAAGCACCACAGATGGATGCTGCCTGCCTAATGCTGCATCAGGTTAATTGGCAATCACTGATCTCTGCACACCTTCCCCCCATTTTCTGCAAAAACAAATTATGCTGGTGCCATTAACGTAAAAAAAACACCTCAAATTACCTGTAAAATGCAGGTTTGTATAATCTGTACGAACAAGATACATTTAAATAAAATGCAGAAACACACATCTCCTCTTATTCATTTTGCACTGAAGAAGAAGCCATTCAAGGCAAAAAAAAACAGCATTCAAAAAACATAAAACCAGGATGGCACAACTTATTGCTCTCCAAAACAGGAATAACAGAATAACACAACACTAACTTTAAAACAAACCCAAACATATCTGTATAGGATGATCTTCTTAGGACAAAGAAATATTTTTTGAATAAGCAAATGGTTTGCTGACCTAACTCCTCCTGAAATCACAGATGAAAACCGAATTACAAAGTCAAAATTGGACAAGAAATTCTTGCAATTGGATTTTGTAGTACAGAATGAATTCTACATCAGAAGTCACAACCAGTGTGACATTTCTTGAAGACAGAAAGAAATATTGTTATCTCTTACACTAAAGCAGCTGTCCACCAGTGTCCTTATTTCCCCATTAATCCATATCAGGGGCAGCCACTTTACCCATGCTGCATTGCTGACTTTTGCAGTGTGTATAACAATTTATTTTAAATAAATAGGATACATTTTAAACCCACATTTTTTTTTTTTTTTTTTTTTGCCAGGAATTACAATATAATTTTAAAAGCTGTATCACACTGCAAACAGGAAGTTTGTGGGTACAGAATGTTTTCTCAGTATCCAGGTGAAGGACTAACAGTGCAGAGAGAACAGAGAACTGAAAATTAAAACTGTGGCAATATTCCACAAAAGTTATTGTTTTCTACAAATGAGTCAGATCGTGAATATCACAATAATAATAATAATAATAATAATAATAATAATAATAGGTCCATAAAGTCAGTTTATTATAAATCGACTGAAGATATTTAAAAAAAAAAAAGAAAAAAAAAAAAAAAAAAAAACAACAGCAAAATAGACTTCTAATACCATATCCTTTCGGATGTCTTAAATACATCGATTAACGTCTGCACATTTTTACATCACGGTAGGACCTAAACGTATAATCTCCTGATCTTAAGTATATTACGGTTTGCAAAACATTATTCACGTATAACTTTCCATGTATTCGTTTGCCTGTGCTTAAATTTGTTCTTATGCTAAAGTAAAAGGCAAGTCCCAGCTCCTCCCAAATCTACCCAATCGTCTCTTAACACCAAACTAACGCCCTTAATTTGCTTTGTAATCAACATAAAAGCCATCAATATCTGTGTGTTCTGCATCCGAGCATACAGATGTTGAAACACGACTTGACTGTCAACGCAAATGTTAATAATGTTATAGTAAGACTAGATGAAGAAACAAAACAAGACGTTGCAGTCAGAGTCGGTCGACACTGTCCCAACCCTCGCTCTCGCTCCCCCGAGCCTCGCAAAAACGAATACAATAAAACAACCCCTTTGCAAATAAATACAAATAAAAGTTATTCATTCTTGATGGACTCAAAAGGAACATCTATAATGACTCCTAGCCGTACAAACTCATTGTTTTACGAAGCAAAGGAAACGCGTATATATAACAGTAGTTCTTACAATTCCCCATCACTTACCTCCCGTGCTTGCGTCTCTTCGTTTCCTTTATTATTTTCTTTCAGATGCCGTTGCCTCCAGCCTTCACTCAGCACTCCGGAACTGAACACTCCAATCACGTATCTAACCTCAGGAAATAATTCCAGGTATGGGATCCCGGAGGAGGAGCACTAGTGACGTGGAAAAATGCAGTGATTGAGAGAGAAGGCAGGGATCCGCATAATTACTTTATTTGCAATACGAAGCAATTCTATATATTATATATATATATATATAATATATATATAACATACACACACACACACACACACACACACACACACATATAAAATATGATCTAGAAACATTTTTTTTTTTTTTCAAAGGTATGGTATGAAACATCTTTGTTGTAAAACAACAACGCAGTTAGTTCTAAAGATTCTTAATATATATATATATATATATATATATACTATATATATATATATATATAATATAATATATATATATATATATATTATTTCTTAAGATAGGCTTTTTTAAACTTTCAAACAACATATGTTTAGGTGATGTACACATACTGCATCATACATGTGACAATAAGCACATACAAGCTCTGTATAGTGGTACTACAGTTCCTTCTGCAAGTTCTTGTTAGAGCTTAATATTTTGGAAGAACTGTATTAGGCATTGTCTCACCAGTAAGGAGAGGTATCTTATAAAATTGTTCATAGGATCTGCCCTACAAAAAGTGTCTTGGCTATTGGTTTAAAATTGACATGGATTATACTTGTGTATTCTGTAATACTGAAAGAGCAACTGTACTTTATAAATGTGTATATACTAAGTTTTTGTGGAATAATATGCAGGATTATTAACTGTTTGGTAAACAAGTGAGATTTGATGGTGTTGATGTTTTGTTTTATTTTTCAAAGGCGCATGACATGAAATAGGATATTACATATGTGATTAACCTTTTGATTATTTTGGGGAAATACCGTATTTATAACATGAAATGGTTAAAATAGAAACCAAACTTTACCTTATTTAAAAAAGAAGTAGAGAATTACATCAACACCATCAAGATGCTTAAACAATTAAAAAGCAACAAAAAAAAAAACCAAACATGTGCTATCCTTAGATTATTTGATTTATTTTCCAATTAGTAATGGTACACATGGCATTGCCTTTTGTGTTTTAGTTAATACCTGTATTGTATTCGGAGGTAATGGATTCCTCTTGTTATGTATTGTATTGTTATGTTTTGTTTAGAAAAAAAAAAAAAAAAAAAGAGAAGACCAGGATTATTGGGTGGAAATGGGTTATGTAATTGCACATGGTTGCTGCCTAAACTGTTGAGAATCAAGTATGTTAAACTTTAGCTGTAGTCCAAATTATCGCAAGAAAGGGCATGAATCAAATTCTTGTATAAAAATCAAATTCTAGAAAACTGTTAATAGAAAAAATACAATGCAGTGGTCATGATTTATTATGAACAGTAATGTCCACAAATCCAGTGTATGCAAAGACACATTTCTGTTTACCACGTTTAAAGAAGGGGTTGTAGCATTCTGTGGCCTGTGGTCCGATCACTCAGCTGTGTGACGTCACAGTGGTCCGGACCACTCGAGCACAACTATGGTGCAGTGTCTTGTGTACTGCGAGGTGGTCTGGACCACTCAGGCTGCCACTGTTATATTTTGATTTTACACGTTTATTCAGTAGGGGTTGTAGCATTCTGTGACCTGTGGTCATGGGAAATGTTCTGATATAATTTTGAAGCAAATCGATGCATTCCAATGTTAATTTGTTCCAGTTGCTGAACAGCTGAGACCGTTTGTCAAAAGGCAGATTAAAGTGACTGTTTCTGCAGAGTGTTTTGAGTCTCTATGTTTGAAAGCTGCTTAGAGTTAAAAAGAAACCAAAAGCTAATCTTGGATATGTAGTAGTTCAAGGAGAAATTGTCATCTTGCTGAAAATAAACTCTAGAAGGGGTTTTGAGACAAGATATGCATAGGAGAGATTGATTAAAAAAAATCTAAACTGCTAGATGACTTAGTGCATACAGGGGCTGATTTAACTAAAATCTGCAGGAAAATATGCAAAAAAAAAAAACTGTGGATATTTCAAGTAAATATCTGTGGAGTGTTTTGCAGAGTGTTCTTACTTGATTAAGAAGAATGTAACTCAAGTAAGCATAATCATATCAAACAATGTATGGGTTAGTCTGTTTATGATAATTATGATAATGTTGTAGCTGCAGAATATGACGAATGTGGAAAACTGCAAATTCCGCTGGAGACTGCAAATTCCACGATTTGTGAGGAATTCCATTATTCACAGGTTTGAACTGCCTCTAGTTATTGCTAGAAGATCTGGGAAGGTTTAGCCGCATCTCTTTTACAGTTCACACTTTTCCCCTGTTTGAGCCTTTGAGGTTCAAGATGTGAGAGCCTGGGCCTTTACTTGGCTGCAGCTTGTACCTAGATGTTAGTTAATCATGAATAAGATTTTTTTTTTTTTTAATATTATTAATGTGGGTAGATATTGAATATCTCCTGCATTGATGCATGCTTCCTATGAAATCAATATGAAATATGTTAGCTCATAAATAACCCTATTTGAATTACTGACACTTATTATTAGTAACCCTTTATGAAAAAAGCTATCATTTTATGCACTGTGCTATGTAGAGTTGTTCTTGCTATGCACTTTAGACCTTGTTCTAGATGTACAGCCCCTATAAAACTTTTATTTTTTAAGTGGCTATCAAAACAGCATTCCGTTATGACTTAATAAGAAAGAAAACAGCTATCCTTCAGTTTAATATTGGTATAGGTGGTGAAGAGAAACAACAAATGTGTTCAGACATATTCTAAACACCAACAGAAAACCACATAGACTCGGTCAATCAGTATTTGTAACAACTAAATTAGATGCACACTAGTGTTTGATATAGAAAAAATGTCACTGGATGTTCACATGCTTTGTTTCTGTAGTTTCTACAGATTGTAGAATGATGTAGATAGGTGTCCCATGAAAGCAAAGCCAGCACTGTAAATGCAATGGGCTTCATTATATATGTTCTGCCATGTGGATTAGTATCCACTGGGCCTACCTCTATATGTTGTTTCATACATTACATGATCATACCAGTGTGGCTATAGGTGTGTGAGATTGTGTCTCACACACCTATAAATATATTTACAAAATATAGCGATAGATACAGCTGTACCGTTGGTCTATAAATTTTTGAACACCATTTGTTTGCGCATCTTCTGGAAAACTGAGTTAATAACAATAATTAATAGCAATTGTCTTTTGTTTCTTTGCTTGGCTCTGCAGTGGAAAAACAACCGCGACTCCCCTTAACGGCACCGTGAGGGCTCGGTACGGCCCCGGTGCAGTGCGGTTGTACAGTGGAAAAGAGAATAATTGGCTAAACTGGTGTTCAGTATGTGGGTAGAGGTTTATGACATTTTACAATTGTATGGCTTTGAAAGCCCTGCAGATTCCTCCATAGAAAACTGCGGTGAGAAAAGGCCAAAAACAAAATGGATGCATGTCGCCTAAAGTTGGTGTTCATAAACAACAGGTTGCAACCACCAAGACATCAATGAAACAAGCACGTTCCCAATAGCACAGTGTGAAAGGAACTGCTCAGACACAGCTTTTATGAACGGAAGTGGAGATGACGTTTTAATCAGCTGGAGAGAAACAAAAATGTTCTGTAGGTGTTAAAAATAAAACTGTTTGTCACTTTTCACTGCCTTTCTTTAGGAAGAAATCGACCACCTCTGTGCTTCCTGCTGTTTTCCAGTTAGCCCACAAACAAGCTTCCTTGATAACACACGTTGCTAAGGGGTTAATCTACTGATGACCCCCCATTAAAATTACGCTTTCAGTCCAGTATTTTTCTGAAACAAATGACAAAATGTTTAAATGTTGTTGTCCCACCTGTTTTCATCACCTGGACCTGCATGTTTCTTTATCACAAAATAATTGAACAAAACTGGCTAAAACCTGAAGTGAGATATTCATTAGAAGTGTATTTTTCATACATTCCCAGATTTGTTCTTTTTTTTTTTTTAAATCCCACAAAAACAATCACAATTATGGGACACTGTCAAAGGTAACGTGGTCGTACTGTAATCCGACAGTCTGCTGCAGCAGCTGTTCAAATCCTTCCATCTGCTGCAGTACAAAGTACAGTCATTGCATGATGTGTTCACAGCTATTTTATTTACATCTAGCCATATTTGATTGAAATGCACACTTTGGTTAACATTGGTTGTCTTTCATAGTATTTATCTCAGAAATTGTGAATAAATAAGGAAAGTTTAGCGGGGAGGTCAAATACTCTGTCAGGAACACAAGCACGTGTTCAGATCCTTTCAAATCAAATACAGTAGTGCAAATCAAAGGCCTACATGTATGTACTCTAACTCTACCTCTTGCTACGGTGTTTTTCAGACCTTCCCTCACTAATATGCGCTGCATCTCTGAGGTCTGTAAGTTATGGCAATGACTGCCATGTTCACCTGTGAGCCTTCCTGTACAATTGTTATTTTTTTTTAAATGAGTAAAGTCACAAAATGGCAAAACCGCTGTTCATTCCACTACCTCTTAATAGTTGCAGCAGGTAGCTCCTGCATCTCTGGGGGGCTATAGGAAGGCCTTGTGATAAGGCACATCACTAACACAATATAAATAAGCTAAAGTGTAGTTAAGCAGGCTAGTAAATGTATTTAGCAGCCAGCTCAACTGTCTTATATCTGGTAACCCTATGTCAGTGTGTTCTTTTAATACAAAGCAGTTTAGTATAAATTTGAACCTGCCTAGAAAAAAACATTTGGCTGAGAGATCCTTAACAAACTTAATGGGAGGATGTTAAGGATGAGACTTTGTGATAAAGAGAGAAAGAGTTGATGCTTTAAATCTCCCTCCCGATCAGAAAGGGCGCTGTGTAAGGAAGGCGATACGCTGCCTCCTAGATGGACCGCTTTGATGGTAGTTGGAAACCGGAAGGTGACAATATTAGGGGGAGGGTGTAGTTGCACATACCCGGAACGACTCCATTGCGATCAGTTGCAGGGCAGCCATCTATTGGAGAAACTATGGCAATGGGTTGATTGCTGGGAGGAGGTTGTGGGTACAAAGGTAGGTGCAACGTCAGTACGCTGCCTTGCACTGAGAAAGTAATCACCTGCCGGAGTATTGTGTTTTGTTTCATGCTGTTTTGTTGTGTGTTGCAGAGGAGGAGTACGGAGCCAGCGGCTGCAGCCATGGAGCCAGCCCGCGTCACCAGAGCACTACCCTGCGGATTAAAGAGCACACTTTCATGCACGGTACTGTTGGAGTGGGGATTATTCTGGAGTGTTATTGTTTTGTTTTGGTCTGCAAACCAGCTGTGTTCCCCCGGATACCATTGCTGGTAGAGGGGTGGTTCTTTTTGTTTATATTTAATAAACACGGACGTTTTGGGAGAAAGTACAGTTTGGACTGTCAATTTATTCAGCACAACACTCACAGCTGTCACAGTTGGTGACCAAAAGTGGGATCCAGGATGGACGTAGCCGCAATGTTGGAGGCACGGGAGCGAAGACATCAGGAGGGAATGGCGACTATGATGGAAAGGATGCACGCCATGTTCCTGGAAGCCAATCGAGGGAGAGAACCGGCGGCAGAACAAATGGCACCCTTATCAAAGGTGAAGATGTCGCTGGAGGATGATCCTGAGGCCTACTTAGTAGCCTTTGAGAGGCAGGAAACTGCAGCACATTGGCCTTGGGATCAGTGGGCTACCCAGCTGGTCCCCAACTTGATGTGGGAAGCCCAGGCAGCCTACCAAGCCCTGACCAATGAAGATGCCCTCAATTATGACCAGGTGAAACAGGTCATTCTCCAGCGACTAGACATCACGGAGGAGACACACCGTCGCCGGTTCCGGGAATGCCAGCGACCCCCCAGGACTGTGACCTTGCGTGGTGGCAGAACAACTGGTGGACCACGTGCCCCAGTGGCTCTGCCCCGGCGCCAAAGATGCTGAAAGAATAACCGAGCTGATAGCCGTGGCGCAATTCATGAAGGTGCTGGGGCCAGACACACAGACCTGGGTCAGCTGCCACCTTCCCACCATGCTGGATGCAGCAGTCAGATTTGTGGAAGGGTTTGAGAATGCACTGCCTGCCCCTCCAGTGGTTGCCATACCTGCTCCTGCCTCCAACAAACCACGATCAGGGGGACCACCACAGCGTTTCACCCCCACTACCCACGGACCGGAACTGCAACGTCACCCCATGGGCGGCCTCCCTCCAACATAATGAAGATCGAGGACAACCCCCAGCAGGGTAAGAGCAGAGAACCCCTCCCCGTTGTCGAATGCAGTGGGACACACAAGCTCCGTGGGCATCCTTTCACTCCACCTGTTACCAGTGCCAGGAGGTCGGTCACCTCGCCAGGAATTGCCCGACGGCAGTGGAATGTGGCGTGTTCTCCCATTATGTACTGACAGCACCAGGTAAGTCCAGGGGTAATGATTGGGAGGGGCCTTGTATTGTTAATGTATATATTGTTGTGTTGGTGATGTGAGCACCCACCCATTAGTGGACTCAGGGTGTGGGCAAACTGTAATTACGAAAGCTCTATTGATGGGAGTTCCTTGGTAGTCACATGGGGTTGTGGTCATTTCCTGTATCCATGGGGATAAGAAGGACTACCCTCTCACTAAATTAGATTTGACGATTGGATGTCATACCCGCCGCGAGAAGTTGCCTTATCCAGTCATTTTAGGTCGAGACTGGATGCATTTTGATAGCATGACTAATAAAACGGTAAAGCCAGCCTCCAGTAAGACCCAGGGAGCAGTGGGGGAAACTATTGGGAATATTTTTCCACTGCACACTGATTTGTTCTTTTCCCGATTTCGCCCGAATAAAACAAAAAGAGAGCGAAGGGTTGAAAAATGGGATGGAACATTAATGAAACAAGGCTGGGGTTTGGTGGGTGAAACTTCAGTATATGTCAAATGTAAGGGAAAGTGGATCGGGACTCAGTGTGACCTGCGGGGGAGGGTTACTGAGGCCCTCAGTGCTGAAGCTACTTCAGCTCCGTTTGTTATCCCGAAATTGTGGGACCGAGATGTGGACCTAGCATTGGAGCAAAAGAATGATTCTTCGCTGGCACACATCTGGGGGCAGGTTCGGTCTATCGAGGGGAAGGTTGTAGAGGATAACCGGGCTAACATATCCGCATCACATTATTGTCGGGCACTTGCTATATAGGGTATCCCAAGCCAAGAGCACAAGTCAGGTTGTAACACAATTACTCATCTTTTCAACGTGAGATCATGTGGTTGGCTCACAATGTCCTATGTTCGGGTCATTTAGGCATTTAAGCGATAAGACTCAGGAACGAATATTGGCTCGGTTTTATTGGATGGGAGTTTTTAGTGAGGTGACGCGCTATGTGGCGGAGTGTTCGGAATGCCAGCAAGCAGCGCCGGGGGGGGGTTCGCCCGGCCCTGCTGGTCCCACTGCCCCTGATCTCAGTTCCCTTTGAATGCATTGGTATGGACATAGAGGGCCCATTGAGTCATTCTGACTCTGGATATACGCAAATTTTGGTAGTGGTGGACTACGCGACCAGATATCCAGAGGCAGTACCATTGAGATCCACTAGTGCTGCAGCAATTGCTCGAGAGTTAGCGCAGATTATAGTGAGAGTAGGGATTCCATGAAATCCTCACTGATCATGGAATGAACTTCATGTCACAATGTTTGAAAGAATTGTACAAATTGTTGCAAATTAAGTCCATCCGAGCCTCCGTTTATCACCTGCAGACGGGTGGTTTGGTGGAACATTTTAATCAGACTTTAAAACAGATGCTGAAGTGATTTGTCAACCAAGCGCAGAAACATTGGGCTAAACTTCTCCCCTACCTGATGTTTGCAGTGAGAAAGGTAACTCAGAGCTCACCCGGGTTCTCTCCCTTTGAGCTGCTATATGGGAGGCAACCAGGGGGTATCCTTCATCTTGTGAAAGAAGGATGGAAGGAGCAAACAAAAACCTCTAAAAACATAGTCAAGTATGTCATGAAGTTACGAGACTGCCTAGCATTGGTTGGTCGTTTGATGCAAGAAAACTTAAAACTAGCTCAGCATCGCCAGGAGCAACAGTACAATAAACAAGCATAAATTCTGACTTTTCGGCCAGGTGATAAAGTACTGTTGCTACTTCCGACATTGGAATCTAAGTTGTATGCTAAGTGACAGGGGCCGTATGAGGTGATACAGAGAATTTGTAATGTGAATTATGAAATCAGACAACCCGATCACTGAAATGAGACCGAAATCTATCACGTTAACTTTCTAAAACCCTGGAATGAAAGGGAGGCCCTATTTATAGCAGGTGACAGTTTTGAAGAGGATTTTGGTCTGACTGTCAATCCACCAGTTGCAACTAATATTCCGATGGGGGAACAGTTCCGGATCAGAAACGCAAGCTCTACCGATTAGTGGAAAGGTTTAATGATGTTTTTCTGACTTGCCCGGCAGAAACAATGTTCCCTTTCAATTCGAGAGACAACCATTGCTGAATAGGAAGAGCCTCTCTGACCGTCAATCACTGAGCATATATACAAAAGCTGCCCTATCAGGGCCCTGCTGTGAGGGGGAAGGCCCTCCCACCTCCTGTTAAAGAAGGACGTCCTCACAGTAGCACATTTCCATTTTCTCTCTCATCTCACTGAGACAGGTCGTGGATAGCTTTCGCCTCTGCTACCGAATTAGGCTGATTTGTTGGATTTATCCACAAATTTAAAAACAAATTCCTCAGTAAAATCGTGCTTCAAGCGTGTCTAAAGAGTGCTCTCTAATAGGGGAGTTAGGTCAGGCATCAGGGAGGTCGCTGGAGGCGATGATGGTCGCTCGCCGTCATTTGTGGCTGACGCAAGCTAAGGTCGTGGAGACCGAGAAGGTGGCGCTGCTGGATGCCCCGATACACCAGGTCACACTTTTGGGGCGACGATTGATGTGAGCCTTAAGAGGTCTCACAAGGCCACGGAGGTCGGCTCAATGTTTTCGAGCCTTCTGGCTTACAGTCAGCGCCCAAGGTGGCATGCACAGCTTGCTGGTGTAAAAGGCTCTGAACACCGCCCTCCACCCCAGAGTAGGCAAGCAGGCAGAGGAAGAGGCAGGCCAGCGGCAGGGGACCACCGCAGGCCAGGGTTAACCGGTTCTCCTGCTGGAGACCGAGGCTGGGGCCTAAGAAAGACCCGCACCCTCCCAAGCCCAAGGGAGACCGCCCCTGAGGGGCCCCGGCTGCCACCAAACCCCCCCCCACAATCGGACTGACCAACGCCAACAACCCATGGCAGGGCTGCACCCAGGACTCCTGGGTACTATCGACTATGAGACACGGATACACGCTACAATTCCGCATAGGTTCCCCACCCTTCAAGGGTGTGCTCCTCACCACCATCAAACCAGCGAGGATGATACTCCTTCAACAGGAGATCGCCAGTCTTAGAAGGAAGAACGCTGTACTCTTGGTAAGTCCAAGCGATGCCCTCAGCAGCTTTTACTCCAGGTACTTCCTGGTGCCCAAAAGGGACGGCGGTTTCAGACCAATTATGGATCTCAGGGTCCTCAACTTGTTCCTCAAACAGAGGAAGTTCAACATGTTGACAGCACAGCGTATCCTCCAGTCCGTCCAACTGGTCAACTGGTTCACAGTGATCGACCTGCAAGACGCCTATTTTCACGTCCCGATCCATCCCGCGCACAGAAAATATCTGCGCTTCGCCTTTCAAGGCAACGCATACGAATTCTGCCTGCTGCCATTTGGCCTCTCGTTGGTGCCCCGCACATTTTCAAAGTGCATGGATGCAGCACTGGCTCCACTCAGGCTGCGGGGTATTCGGATCCTAAACTATCTGGACGATTGGTTGGTTTGCGTGCAGTCAAAAGCACGTGCAGAGGCACACACAAAACAGGTCATTGATCATGTGGCGAAGTTAAGGCTCTCAATACATCAACAGAAGAGCAACTTCGTACCGTCTCGGTCCACAGTGTTGCTGGGGATCAAACTGAACTCTGTGAGCTTGCTAAAGTGGTGAAACAGATTTGGGAGAGGTTTCGAACTGCACAAGTCGACCTCTTTGCTACAGCCAAGTCCACTCATTGCCCCCTATGGTTCTCCATGGAGAGAGACGGGGGCCACCTGGGAGTAGACGCGCTAGGTCACCCCTGGCCACAGGGGCTATTGTATGCATTCCCTCCAATACCATTATTACCCCTGACACTAGAGAGGATCAGGGTGGAGAGAGCACAGGTTTTGCTGGTTGCACCCAGAT
Source organism: Polyodon spathula (assembly GCF_017654505.1). Taxonomy (NCBI): domain Eukaryota; kingdom Metazoa; phylum Chordata; class Actinopteri; order Acipenseriformes; family Polyodontidae; genus Polyodon; species Polyodon spathula. Next base: position 90,431,357 of record NC_054534.1, read on the forward strand.
GGCTGAGACGCTCCTGGTTTCCTCTCCTCTCCGACATGTTGTCAGATCAGCCGTGGCAGCTCCCACTGCGCAACGACATCATGAGCCAAGTGGAGGGGTTATTATGGCACCCGAACCCAGTCCAGCTTCATCTCTGGGTCTGGCCGTTGAACAGAGCCGTCTATTCAGATGAGGTTTGCCAGATGCAGTAGTAGAAACACTAGGGCTAGTCTGCTAGGGCTCCAAGCACTAGGGCCCACTACTCCTGGAAAGTTGGAAAGTTTTCCTGGTGCCTTGCTGAAGGTCACGATTTGGTGACTTGCCCGATTGAGACGATATTAACCTTCTTACAACACCTGTTTGACGCAGGAAAATCAGCGTCCACTTTGAAGGTATACCTGGCAGCAATATCAGTGTGCTACGACAAAATTGACTCGGTGTCCCCTGGGGCACATTTCTTGGCAGTGCAATTTCTTAAAGGGGCTCGAAGGTTTCGGCCTCCCATGAAAAGTATGGTCCCCAAGTGGGATTTAGAACTGGTACTGCGGGCCCTTATGGGTCCCTGTAACAGGATGGCATGTGTGGTGACGTCAGACCCGGAAGAAACACTCAGTACTGCCAGGTGAAATGTGAATTGCGCTGTTGAACAGAAAATAAAAGGTTATAAAGACAAACAAAACACAGGACACGGCACTTTCGCCAAAATAAATAGACTTAAATTATTATTATTATTATTATTATTATTATTATTATTTATTATTATTATTATTATTATTATTTTTATTACCTCCATCTCCAATCCCGTTCTCCACTCACCGAACACACAACATACAACACAAAATACACACAGGGGCGGGCACTTTGCCACATATGCCCCCCCCTTGTGCAAAGCACACATGGCCTCAATGACCACCTCCCCCCTTAAAATCCCAAAAGTCTCGTTCAAAGTCCTGGGCCAAGAACAGGGAATTTAAGGGGTTGATGGGCGGCAATGTTGCCACTAGCCAGGCTGCTACTGGCCATGCTGTCAGCAGACATGCTGACAGTGGGGTGAATCTCTCCTCCCGCTGTACCACTGGCAGCGGAAATACTGCCAATGGTGCGGCTGTCAGCAGACGTGCTGTCAGCTCCCTGACTGACTTCTTCAGCCGGGGCAAGTCCAGCAGCGAAAAAGCTGCTGGGGTTGGTGGTCTCCAGACCTCCCCCATGATCTCCGGTAGCGAAACTACTGTGGGGGAAGGTGGTCTCCTGACCTCTCCCCCCTTTATAGCTGGCAGCTCCCTCTGGGGGGGACTCCAACTCCCAGAACTCCTGCAGTGAAATTGCTGTGGGAAAAGGTGGACTCCTGGCCTCTCCCCCTTTTTTCATAACCAACAGCTCCATCTGGTGGGGCTCCGGCCACACTGACCCCTGCGGCCAAGCAGAGCTGACTGCAACCCCTGGCGAAGCAGTTCCAGCGACCCCAGGCGATGCGGAGCGGCTGGCAACCCCAGGCAATGCGAAGCAACAGGCAACCCCAGACGATGCAGAGAGGCAGGCATCACTGGGTGAAGCGAGTCAGGCATCCTTGGGCAAAGCGAGACACGCATCCTTGGGTGAGCGAGGCAGGCATCCTTGGGCGAAGCGAGGCAGATATCCTTGGGTGAAGCAAGGCAGGAAGTTAGGACAAGCTGGGGTGCGGGTGTTGACCCTCTTCTTGGCCACTGCGGCCGGGCGGTTCTTCCCCGTGCTTCCCTCAGCAGCCTTTGCAAGAGCATATATTCCTGGTCCTTCTGGTGAAGGGAGAGGCAGCTCCTGCTCCTCTCCCCCTGATGGTGATGGAGGCAGAGGCAGCTCCAGCTCCTCTCCTCGTGATGGTGGGGGAAGTACTACCAGCAGGCATTCATCCTCTGCTGGTGGGGGAAGTGATACCAGCGGGTATTCATTCTCTGCTGGTGGAAAGAGACCCAGCAGGTATTCACCTTCTGCTGGTGGGCGGGGACCCAGCCCAGGCATTCACCCTCTGCTGGTGGACGGGGACCCAGCAGGAATTCACCCTCTGCTGGTGGAGGAGGCAGAGGCAGTTCCTGCTGCTCTGCTCCTGGTGGTGGAGGTGGCGGAGGCAGAGGCAGCTCCTGCTGCTCTGCTCCTTCCGATGGAGGTGGTGGAGGCATGTAGTCTCCTGGCGACGGAAGTGGGAGCGGTGTATAGTCTCCTGGCGGCGGAGGTGGGAGCGGCGTGTAGTCTACCCTTATTACAGGGGACTGGTGCGGCTCTCCCTCACTTGCAGGGGACTGGTGCAGCTCTTCTTCACTTGCAGGGGACTGGTGCGGCTCTCCCTCTTGCTCTGGAGACAGCGGTGGGACCTCTACCTCTGGCGCTGGAGACGGCTTCTCTCCCTCTGGCTCTGGAGGCAAAATCAGCAGGCATTCTTCCTCTGCTGGTGGAGATGGGAGCTGCAAGTCGTCTCCTTTCAGCCCAATGAGGATGCAGGTAGGTCTGGCTCCTTCCACTTGGAATGCAACCTTCTGGGGCAGTCCCATATCGGCAGCCAAGTAGTTGATCACCACGTCTGCCGGGTTCACGAAGGGCACTGGGTAGAAATGTTGTTCCCAGCGTTCCCAACGTTCCCCATCTCTATCCCACAGTAGGTTAACAACCAGTGGGAGGTCCTCCTCGTTCCACTCTGGGGCCGACTCCCAGTCCTGCATCTCCTCAGAGGACAGGAAAGGCTCTATCTCCTCTCTCCTTGGCAGTGGATGCTCCAGGACCCCTCTGTTGGGCTGTGGACATTCAGGCTTCTGCCCCTCAGGCTGTGGAAGTGAAACCAGCACAGACTCCTGCCTCTTGGGTGGTGGATGCACAGACTCCTCCCTTTTTAGCTGTGGAGCTGGCATTCGCTACTTCCACCTTTCTGTGGGCTGGTCTCTGGACCTTCAGGCGAAGCCACTCCACATCCTCCACCTCTCCCCGATCGAGGGCCTTCAAAAAGAGAGGGTCTTCATAGGGGCAAACTTCCTGGAGGTGCTCATACTCCATGCAGGAGGCTCACCATGGAAACTTTTAGACCTCCCCCACACGAGTCAGAGAAGGACCGTAGACAACACACGCTATGCCCAGTTCGGGCTCTGCGCTGTTATTTGGATAGGATGGCGTCCTGGAGCCAGTCCAACCAGCTGTTTGTCTGCTATGGGTCCCGCTCTAGAGGACAGGCCCTATCAAAGCAACGTCTAGCGCACTGGGTGACAGATGCGATATGCTTGGCATATGAACAGACGGACTCCCCATTACCGGGGGACATTACAGCCCATTCTACCAGGGGCCAGGCAACTTCGTGGGCTTTCCTTCATGGCGCCTCCTTAGATGAGTTATGCAATGCTGCTACATGGCAGACATTTGTGCGTTTTTACCACCTTGATGTTACAAACTGAATGAGACCCTCTCTGCACTCTAGAGTTTTGCAGGCGGCATGCCTTTAGGCGTCATGTGGGCTGTGATGCTATCGCCATGGGGCTGTACTGTCGGTAATTTGGAGCCACGACAGCTTTGCTACATCTTTCCCATTTGGTAATGGTTGTCATTCTAATTGAAAGGGAACGTTAGGTTATTACCATAACCCTGGTTCCCTGAAAAGAGAATGACAACCATGGAGGTGGAGGATATGCTCGGACTTGGAGTCATTGAACTTTCCCGGAGCGAGTGGTGCACTCCTATCGTGATGGTGGGCAAGAAGGACAGCTTCACTCGATTCTGTGTGGACTTTCGAAAGATGAATGCTATCTCCAAGTTCGATGCATATCCAATGCCCCGGGTGGATGAACTCCTAAACCAACTGGGTAAGGCGCAGTTAATCTCGACCTTGGATCTGAAAAAGGGATATTGGCAAATTCCACTCACTCAGCTCAAGAGAGAAAACTGCTTTCTCTGCCCCAGATGGCTTGTTCCATTTCCGGACCATGTAATTCATGGTACTGTACAGTGTAACCTGTAACCCAAATGTGGGGTGTGACAGGATAGCCTGGTGTCTAAGGTGGTCAGGAGGTAGTTTTACAATTATAACTTTAAAGTCTGTTTTAAAGCTGTTTTCAATAGTGTGAGGATTATTGCCCACATTGTCAAACAGGTAACACAGCAATAACAATCCATGATGTGGTATGGAACAGAAAAGCCAGAGCACTTGTTCTGTTTTTTTTTAATTTTTTTTCTTTATCACTCTTCATGCAGGGATTTAGAGGACAGATCTCAAACCCCAGTGCACCAGAGTGACATTTTGATAAAGATATTTGAAACAGGCTTTAAAGTTATAAGTGTAACAAGTTGTCAAGAGGTTAACAATGAAAAGAAAAATGACAGGTACGTTTTTAAACAGATGTAGCAGCACGTGGGGGTGTGTAATACTATATTTTTCAAAAACCTGATACTTACTCTTTAAACTAAAGTGAAAACATGTCAAAGATAAAGAAAGATCATGTATTTTATTTTTTTATTTTATAGACCCCATTTTTTTCCATGTCACCCTTCTGTAAATTTGTAGTTAGACAGAAAATAACAACGACACAACAGAGACACCTGTAACCACAATGGGATTATCCCATCTGTGCTGTAGCCATGGTAACACAATACTCAAGAAAGGAAAAGAAGAGCAATGAGCTTTAAATAGTCAACATTCCCTGAGCAGCACTTAATCCGAGCCTCCACCCCAGAAGTGTGTTTACTGACAGGGCTGCTGCTCGTATTTACTGTCAAAGCAAGATGTTTACCAGCATCAGAAACCATGTAACTACCATAAGCAACCATAACCAGCAATTGCAGAGAGATAAATAAGGTAGTTACCCATAAGTCATTCTGTTACCCAGAAACTGTTAACAATGATTGGATAAAGGTTAGGTCTGAGGCAAGGGTATGGATAACTTAATTAAATAAAATACATATATTAAGGTGTCCCTTTCCCAAGGGTTACTTTATTAATCTATCTTTTTCAGAATATGTCATTTCTTAAATTGTTTGTTTTGCAGAATTACCAACTAATATATTATTATTGTTTAGCCAGAGGGACTACTTCTGAAAAGACTTCTAAAATCTGAACTTCTAATGTGAGGGGTCGATTGTATTAGGTATACATTTACAATGAGTGAAAAGGGTACAGATTCAAAGGTAGGGAAATTTAAAAACCTTCGCTTGAAAGACATGGAGCAAGAGTAAGAATGCTTATTGTACTTATTGTAGAAAAATGCACTGGCAGTCTGGTACCCTCTGCTGGTGATTTATGGACTTACAGTTTTATGAAATTGTCTGAAATAGTATAATTTAATCTGCACTTGTTTCATTGTGAACATTAGTATTTCATACACAGAATTGATGCTGTTTGAAGGCAAAGGGTGGTCACACCAAATATTGATTTGATGTAGATTTTTCTTCTGTTCACTCACTTTGCATTTTGTTAATTGATAAATATAAACTATTACTGTGTCTATTTTTGAAAGCATTCTTACTTTACAGCATTTTTTTACACCTGCCTAAAACTTTTGCACAGTACTGTATATATATATATATATATATATATATATATATATATATATATATATATATATATATATATATATATAGTAGCGATTTTGGTTCCCACAGGCAGGAGCATCACACAGAGCGAGGCAATCCACACACAGGCAAAGGGCAGGGCGAACCCGGGACTTTTTGCACTCCAGCATAGCACGGATACCACTGCACAATAGAGTTGGCTCCCTTGCATGGAGCATATATCAGGCTTATGTCTTTGTATGTGATTACGTCACCTACCATCCCTGCTGCTGCCTTCCCCCATGCCTGCTACACTATATATATATACATACACATACATACTATATATATACATACACATACATATATATGCATGCAATTTCCCTTAGAATTACTGTTAATTTGATTTCGTACTGCACGATACACATCACAAACAAAAATATACAAAACAATTCAAAACAAAGTATTAATATTGTAATGTTGCCATAAACACACACTTTGCATAATAATACAAATTAAATATCTGCTTATTGAAGCAGTTTTTGTTTTAGCCGAGTTGTTCAATTGTAGCAGTCAGGCAGCAGTGGTTCAAAAGACATAGGGCTGTGACGTCACCTCCCTAGCAACAAGCCTGACTCTTATTTTGGAAATGGGTTCTTTCAATGCAGCGGGTTTGTGCATTTGCGAAAGGAAGAGAAGATTCATAAAATTTGTTATAGACTAAAGTTGATGAGAAGTTATTACCCTCTGCTGTACGAATTAAAAAGGTGTGTTGCTTTTCATATAAAAAATGAGAAAAAGCAAGTCAACAAAGTCACAAAAAATATTTACAATATATTCATAAGTGAAATGGAATAAATAGACTGGGCTGCAGTCAGATGATAAACGGGCCACATGTAGCCCACGGACCGCGGGTTGCGTGTCCCTGCTTTAGTGGAATGCTGTGGCTAAAGAAAACATATTGGGTGTATGCCAAAAAGAGTGTGAAAACGGAGGAATGTGAATATTTTATTATAAAAATCACTCAAAAGTATGGAAATACATACATATGGGAAAGGGAAAAACAAGGAGGAAGAAATGAATATTAATAGACTAAGGTTAGCACATACAACATTAAATCCTCATTTATACAGGATTGGCAGCCGTGAGAATGGGTTATGTAATATTTGTGGGGAACAAGGAACAGTGGAACATATATTCAGGAAATGCAATACATGTATTCAGCAAACAAACATATTAAATAGAAAATTAAGGGAAATAGAAATTCAAGTAACAACAGTAAATTATATTTTGAAGGTAGAAGGGAGAGAAACACAGAAAAAGAGAAATGTATAGTCAAATTTATAAAAAAAAAAGTATAGAGAAATGTGAGAAAATATGAGGAAATAAATAAATCTACATATATAAAGGCAGAGAGCGCTCATCATCTCCATTTAGATGGCGTGCGCCAACAACCCCGAAGAAGAAGAAGAAGAAGAAGCCCTTTGTTGCAGTGGTTCCAAACCTTTTTCAATGTAGTGACCACCTTGGTGTTTGGATTTTTCCCATGAACCACTTGCTATCCATTTTTCCAGAACAGTATTTTGAAACTAATTTGTATGTGTATATGTATAAGTACATGTAGAAAGTAAAGTATCTAACTTAATGAGATTCGTGGGCTTGAGTCTTTGCTACTGTCAGCAAGAAATGTTGTCATTTTGCGCATTGAATTTTGCTGATGGCAAAGTTCCTGTTTCTTCCGTTTAAAATTGTTTATTTTTTCACAAGTTTGCAGGTTTAAGAGTTTTGTTTGTCAAACAAAACTGGCGGCCCCCAAGGGACAACCAAGTGGTCCGCCGACAGTCAGCAAAAATTATAAAAAATAGTAATATTGTAAATCAATTTGTGATTAAGATGTGTTTTACTTCTGTATCCGGCAAAGCAGCGAGCGCATCACACCACCTCTTTCCAGTCACCAGCCACTCAGCACGACTCATGCAAGTGAAAACGAGTGAACAAAATAAATACTTATTTATTTTACCAACTGTACGTGACGCAAAGCCAATGTGTTTGTTGTGCAATGAATGTGTGTCAGTAGTTAAGAAACACAATGTGAAAAGGCATTTTTAAACCAAACACAGAGCTTCTGGAAGTACGTATCCAGAGGGCTCAGCAATTGGAAGCTCAAAAGTAGAGGCGCTGATCTCTTCCTACCGGCGTGCTTGTGCAGCTCTTGTGATCTTGCACTCGTCCGTTTGTTTCTCAGATGTCATTATTAAACATGATTACATCCCTTGCCATCCCTTGTTTTCAACAAATTTAAGTTTTCATATTTGTGTGAAAGATGAAATAGAAACAGAGACACAAGTTTATTTGTTTTAAGTGGCACCCTCACATACTATGTGATGAAAGTTTTTTGTATGCACATCTTTACCTTACTTACAGCCACACTGTCGCACCGTCTCACTCTCATTCTGTATATTGCAGTGTAACTATTAATATGTCACATACATTTTAACATTTTGGAATGATACTTCATTAAATGTTGACACTGTTCTGTTATTAAAGTACTATTCATATGGTAACATTTGTAAGTCTTGTTTAATATACAAACATTGCATTATATAATATTTATTATATTGCTTAAAAATGAGTGAAATATTTCTGGCCTGCCTACTCCTAACCTTTTCCTAATCTGACCCCTTTAAAAAACTAGCTGAAGAGCCCTGATGTACAGGATGTTACTTACCACTGCTGGTGGGCTGAAAAGGGATTGGTGGGACACAGTGGATAGAATTTGTAGCATTTTGGTTAAATATGACAGCGTCAAGAACAAATGTTATTTCCAGAAGTAGTGTTAATAGAATTTCCTTTTGGCATAGTCTTGTGAGATATTAAATCTGGCTAAATAAACCCATATAATAATATCCTATCAATCCACTAGAATACCAAATGGAAGACTGTGCACCTAAGTGGAAGGAAGTAGAGCAAGCTGTGAAAAAAGCAAGGGCGTTGTCATCTCCGGGGCCTAATGGAGTTCCATACAGAGTGTACAAGAGTGCTTCTGGAGAATCCTGTGGAAATTGATGAAAGTAGTATGGGAAAACAGATTGTGCTAAGAGCATGGCGCCAAGCAGGTGGAGTCTTTATACCTAAAGAAAATGATTCTACAAGCATCAATCAGTTTCGACCCTATTTCCCTATTAAACATAGAAGGCAAGATTTTCTTCAGCATTATTGCTCAGAGATTGTCAACCTACCTATTAAAGAACTGCTTCATTGACACTTCAGTACAAAAAGCGAGCATTCCAGGTTTCCCAGGATGCTTAGAACACATCAGCGTAATCTGGCAATAAATTCAATCAGCTAAAAAAGAGATGTGACATTCCTGGATTTGGCTAATGCATGTGGTTCAGTGTCACGTGAACTGGGCAGCATTTGATTTTTTTCAGTGTACCGATGACAATAACAAATTTAGCGAAAGCCTACTTTGAAGATTTGCAATTTAGTTTTTCAACTTCAGAATTCAGCACTACATTCATGCACCATTTCTCCACTGGCTTTTACCATGGCAATGGAAGTAATTATTAGAGCAGCAAAATGGGTAGTGGGAGGAGAGCGCTTGGCTTCTGGAATGCGACTACCACCAATTCGAGCATACATGGATGACATGACAACCATGACTACAGCAGTTATTGGGCAAATTAACCAATAACATCGAATGGGCACGAATGCAATTCAAGGAGCATCTCTATAATTTAAAGTTGAAGTGAATTAAAGGTGAAGTAGTAGATAAAAGTAGTAGTACATTAATGGTGAGGCAATACCAGCAGTGTCTGAGAAGCCATTGAAAAGATGGAGATGGTATGACAGGGATCTAAAGGACATAGTTCATGTGGGAGAATTTAGAGCAGTGGAAGGGTTGAAGAGCACAGACAGCAGGGCTTTACCGGGCAATCTGAAACACTGGTGCTTTCAGTTTGGTCTACTGCCAAGGCTGTTGTGGCCACTGACTGTGTACGGGGTTTCCTTGACCACAGTAGAGAAGCTGGAAGCTTTAATCAGTTCATAAGTCAGGAAATGGTTGGGAGTGGGACTTTATGGAAAAGGAATACTGCAGCTACCAGTCTCTGCTCTAACCGAGGAGTTTAAGTGCGCCAAGGTCCGATTGGAAATGACATTAGTAGATTCACACTACAAATGTGTAAGGGAGGCAGTACCTGTGTTGAAAACTGGAAGAAAGTGGGCAGCAAAGAAAGCTGTGGAAGATGCTAAGGCTGCCCTTCGAATGGGTGATATTATGGGACAAGTTCAGCATGGAAGCGGGAATCTTGGTCTCAGTTCAGCTCCTCCTACATGACACAAAGCAAACCCAGCTCAATGGAGGAAGCTGGTAGTCAATGAGGTGTGTAAAGGCCGTTTCCCAGACCAAGCAGGGAGAATGGATGGAATGGGAGCATGTGGAACAATGCAAGATTGGCTGGCAAGACCTATGGACAATGGAACAGAGAAGGATCAGTTTCCTCATCAGATCAACATATGATGTTCTGCCATCACCACAGAACTTAATCCTCTGGGTGGGTGAGGATCCCTCATGTTCTTTGTGTTCATCACCTGCAACATTAGGGCACATTTTGACAGGATGTAAGGTGGGTCTTAGCCAAGGATGGTTTACTTGGTGCCATGACCAAGTGCTGTGATGTTTGGCCTTAGCATTGGAAGACAAGCGTAACCTGACCAATAAGTTGCCACCAGTTCCATCAAAGCATTACACACAAAAGACAATATTCCTCAGTCCAGAGAGCAACCACCAAGAAATGTAGCCTTATGGCATAGTTTGGGGGACGTTGTAAAAGGCCCTCACCTGCTTTCCTTTCTCTTTCTCAGGAAGTTATCCCGAAACCACACCGTTCTGTCCTTTCTGATCATATTCGGCTGGTGGAAGGGGAACGGCCGCATTTTCGGTATATCTGCTTTCAGGAGGGGGATGACTCAGCAGCTCTCCCCCCAGCTGCTCCCAATAACTGGCGTTGTGCTTTCACTGGTTTCGGGGCGGGGTTTGCGCAGCGTCGGGGATCCCCTCTGGCTGCACCATCTGTCAGTCTATCTCTCTTCCCTATTTAAGCTGTGCACTATTCCCTGCTCTTATCTTGCATTTTGTGTTGGTTTTCATACGCTGCAGGAACCTCCGTGTCAGATTCTCCTCAAAATATCTTCATTTCTCCGATGGACCATCTACTATCAGCTATTTTATAAGTATCGACCACTCGTCAAACTTAAATTTTTTTTTTTTTTTAAAAAAGAACTGCATGACAACAATATCAACATCCCGGCTGGAAGTGAGCGTATGGCGTTGCTTAATAACAAATGTACCCTTATATCAGCTTCCACGTTGCCTCTCACTTCAGCAAACTCGCTTGCACATCACAAGACAAGCTGCAGTTCTCACCACAGCAGCAGCGCAGCAACCAGGAGACGTACCCAAACTCATCCTTATGCTTCATAACAATACTTCTACGACATGAACTCCCTCATTCACCCCATCTCGTTTCAATTGCACAGTTAATACACAGTTCTACGATATGGACAAACAGGTTGCTTTTGCATTATTTAGTCGGCATTTGCCGCTCCAAACATGGCTGCCGTCTCCAGACTCAGCACTTCCAGTCTCCACAGCTAACAGTCCGACCTACAACTGGGCATCAGCCTTCTCAATGGCCACAGCAAATCCTGTAGTCAGAAATCAAGTCCAGCCACCATATGGTTTCTACTTTTGATATCTATGCAACATGGATGGCTAGATTCTCAAAGATAGATTCTCAAAGCTATTTTCCAAGCTCATTTTATTTTCTGAAAAGGAACATTTTCAAGTACAGTTCTAATTTAGACGGCTTGTAACAAATGGCTGAGTTATTGTTTGTCAAGTTAAATTTTTTGGAAACAGGCTTCACACATTCTTTTTTTTTTAGCAAACTTTCCCATCCTGTACACTGCCAGTTTTCACTGAACTAATCATATTTTCATATTTTGATTTTATCCCAGCAAAGCAGAATTTCACTTGCTCCCCTGCTCGCTTAGCAGCTCCTTGTTTAAATGGCATAGACAATAGCTCCAGCACCTTTGCAATTCCTCCTTCAGCCTCTCATGCCAATCATCACCTCTCCTTCATTACATCTTCTCTTTCAGTGGTTCCTTGCTTGCCACAGCCCAGGCAGTTCGGGTCCCTCCCTCATCTATCCATTCCACAGTACAACCCGGTCACTGCATCTGATTCAACAAATGCTCATACGCTCTGCATTGTCCCGCAGTCAGAGACTCGACCCTCTCGCTCTCTGTCCGATTTATATGCAAAAACCTTCCTTCTGCTTCCTCTGAACCAAGAATCTCCAAGTCTCTAATTCAAGTTGAGCTGGGCAAAAAATTCATGGCTGGCCCCTTCCTGGCTTCGTTCCCTGTCTTCAGCATTAGCCCATCAGAATAGTGAACCACAAAATACCGGGAAGTGCCTAATCATCGATCTTTTCGCCCCGAGGGACAGTTCCTCCAGTCTCAGAGCCCTAATTCCCCTCGATTATCTTACTTTGTTACATTGCAGCTACCGACGCTATTAATCAGTTAAAGCAGCAGGCCACGACGCTTAGCTCTCAAAAGCAGATATTTTAGATGCTTTTAATCATGCCTTTCTCGGAATCACCCGGGTCACTGTCAATTTGAACCCAGCCTGCCACTCGACAAATCCTGGAGTACATTTGTCAGCTCATTATCAACTTCCAAGTATTTTCAATCTCTAAACGCACCTGGTTATCTCCTGGTGGGACAAATTGGGTCTTCCATCAAGGGGGGGGGGGGATTTCCTCTATCCATGTCGTCCCTTACTCTACACAACCGTTCAAGCAGCTAGTGGACCTTCAAGCAGTAGGGGACCTGTCCTGTCTGTATGACTTTGTCACTAACACTCTGTCGCCCAAGTCCCACAAGCACTCCATTCCTCTTCCTCCTTTGCAGGTGTCCCGTGAAAAGGTGTTAAACCAAGCCTCACCCAGGACAACTGGAAGCTGCTAGAGACTGGAAAATGCTGGCAGATGTTGGGCAATGGCTTATTATTCCACCTGAGATTGCCACCACTAACCTACGACCAGACATTGTCTTGTGGTCTGGATCAGCACACCTTGTTCATCAGCATGAAACAAATCAGCATGAAGTTTTAACGTCTACTCTCATGTAATGGACCTCGACGTTTAGCTGGAGCTGTTAATCGATCATGACAATTTATGGTTATATTCACAATACAAAAGTAAGACAATTTTGTTTCGATTTGTTAGTTTTTTTTTAGCTAACTCTCAAAAAAATAGGACAATAAGGTAATGGAGGACCGTTCTTACACTCCGGGCAAAGACTGTAGCTTTCACGATTGACAATGAAAAGTGCTAAAATGTCGTTTCAATGTTTTATTTATTTATTTATTTAGTTAGTTAGTTACTAATTTAGTTAGTTAGTTATGCTGAGTGAAAAGGCTGGGACAGCCAGATTACGTTTTTTTTTTTTTTTTTCTCCAGAAGTTCAATGAACACAAGCAGTAGAATAAGCATAGATTAGAAAGCAGTGCATTAAATGAATGCTAAATGCAGATTTTTTTATTATTATTTAATAGTGCTGCCAAAAAAATGTCTGTAATTTTGACAAGACAAATATGCCTTCATAATGTGTAAGTTATTGTGGCAAAGTGGCTAGTGGAGGGGAACAGGTATAGCGGTGATGCGATGCAGGAGTGACAGGCAGACAACAGTTTCCAGTGAAAAGGTGCTTTTATTTATAATCCAGGTCTGGTGACCGTTAAATAATAAATCCCCGGCTATACACAACAATGTGTAAAGCACGGGGATAGCAATAATAGGGCACAGTCCCGAACAAAACGAACACACGGTCACCAGTCCTGGGTGAGTGCAGACGTGCTTGTGGTGGGTGAAGACACTGTATTTCGTGACGGTTCCGTGCAGTGGTGATCCGGATTGTGCTGACCCTGGTCGACAGCTCCGGACCGGTGAGTTAACTGTCTGGTGGTGCAAAACGCAGACAATTACAAACAAACACAACAAAACACAACACGTAATTCTCTTTACAACGAGAGCTCCTCTCTCGATCCTTCTCTCTCCAAGCGTTAACCCAAACGAAGGAAAAGATCAGCGTTACCCTGGCCCCTATATGTAATCCCGCATGATATCAAGATAAACGGTTGCAGCTGCCTTATTACTTGCAGCTGCCTCTCGTTTACCTTTCAAATCAATACGGTCTTACAACAGAGTCGCGCTTCTTTCCAGGCTGACCCACTTCCCTGACCCGGAAACGAACTGTCAGGCCAGCCCTTCCAGATGCTTCTCCTCCCGTTCTTTAGCGCCCTCACAGGTTGGGAGGAAGATTTATCACCAGAACTCATCTTTCCGTCACATATCCCACCGCTCAGAGTGGAGCCGAAGGAACACTCGGCTAAATCTACCTTCCCCATTACTCCCCCCTCCCGGGAAAAATAATCCGCATTTTGGTGGTCTTTCCCCGCACGGTGTACCATGTGGTACATGAAGGGCTGCAATGCCAGATACCACCGAGTTATCCGGGCATTGCTGTCCTTCATTGTGCTTAACCACTTGAGTGGGGCGTGGTCTGTGACCAGATCGAATGAGTGTCCCAGCAGGTAGTATCGTAAAGAGTGAGTAGCCCATTTAATGGCCAAACACTCTTTTTCGACTACGGAGTAGTTGCGTTCCCGAGGTAACATTTTTTTACTGAGGTATAATATCGGGTGTTCTACTCCAGCTACTTTTTGGGACAAGACTGCACCCAAACCTACATCCGATGCGTCGGTGTGGAGGATGAATCTCTTGGTGAAATCTGGAGTAATAAGAGTGGGGGCCTGGCAAAGTGTACGCTTAATAGTATCAAACGCTCCCTGACACTCAGCTGACCATTTAATTAAATTTGGAGCACTCTTTTTGGTGAGGTCGACTAACGGGTTAACCACTGTGGCATACTCGGGGATAAAGCGGCGGTAATAACCGGCTAATCCCAGTAGTGACCTCACCTGAGTCTTGGTTTTGGGGATCGCTGCATCAACCAAAGCCTGGATTTTGGTGACTACAGGTCTCACCCTTCCATTCCCCATTAAAAATCCCAAATATTGAGTCTCTGTTTTGGCAAACGCACATTTCCTCAAGTTAGCTGTCAGCCGGGCTGCCCTTAGAGACTGAAGAACGGCTGCAACCCTAGCCAAATGCTCTCGCCAGGTGGAGCTGTAAATCACCACGTCATCAATATACGCTGCTGCATATTCATGATGTGGGCGTAAAACCTGGTCCATCAGTCTCTGAAAGGCAGCGGGCGCACCATGTAGCCCAAACGGCATGGTTTTAAAGTGGAACAGCCCTTCTGGTGTTGAAAATGCGGTTTTCTCTCTGGAGCTGCGGGTTAAAGGGATTTGCCAGTATCCCTTCGTCAGGTCCAGAGTGGAAATAAACCTCGCTTTTCCCAGTCTGTCTAAAAGTTCGTCGACCCGAGGCATGGGATATGCATCGAACTTAGCAATAGCGTTCACCTTTCTGAAATCCACACAGAAGCGGTTGGTGCCGTCTTTCTTAGCCACTATGACGATCGGACTGCACCACTCGCTCCTGGAAGGCTCAATCACCCCAAGCTCGAGCATATCACATACCTCTTTGCGAACGCCACTTCGTCGACTTTCCGGGATCCGGTACGGTCTCTCTCGCACTGTGACACCTGGTGGAGAGATAATGTCATATTCAACTAAGTTTGTCCTGCCGGGCACGTCAGAAAAAACATCGCTGAACTCCTCAATAAGCTTACGCAGCTCTCTTTGCTGATCCGGAACCAATTGTTCCCCCATAGAAATCGCTCTTGTGCTCGGGGTCTCTGAACAGGGACCTAAATCATCCTCCATATTGCCTGGGGCTATAAATAAGACCTCCCTTGCCTGCCAGGGCTTTAATAAATTGACATGATAAATTTCACGTTCATTTCGGCGATCGGGCTGTCTAATTTCATAATTTACTTTCCCTATAGCCCGAATCACCTCATACGGCCCCTGCCATTTAGCACACAGTTTCGATTCAGATGAGGGAAGTAGCAGCATTACCTTGTCCCCTGGTCGAAAGGTTCGAATCCGTGCATTTTTGTTGTAATGCTGCTGTTGTCGGTGCTGAGCCGATCTGAGGTTGTCTTGGGCCAAACGACCGACCAAATCCAGGCGATCTCTTAGTAGGAGCACATACTTCACTACATTTTTAGACGAGCCTTTGTGCTCCTCCCACCCCTCCCTCAGCAGGTCGAGAATGCCGCGAGGCTGCCGGCCGTACAGGAGCTCAAAGGGGGAGAACCCCGTTGAACTCTGCGGCACTTCTCTCACCGCAAAAAGGAGGTAGGGAAGAAGCGATGCCCAATGTTTCTGCTCCTGTGTTACAAATCGCCTCAGCATCGACTTTAAGGTCTGATTAAAACGTTCAACCAAACCGTCCGATTGTGGATGATAAACGGACGTCCTGATGGGACGTATTTTTAATATTTTGTACACCTGCTGTAACGTATTGGACAAAAAATTGGTTCCGTGATCAGTCAAAATCTCCTTGGGGATCCCTACTCTAGCCATAATCTGCGCTAACTCGGTGGCTATTGCAGCTGCACTAGTGGACCTCAATGGAACTGCCTCCGGGTATCGCGTTGCATAATCCACCACTACTAATATATGCGTATACCCAGAGTCAGAAGGTAGCAAAGGGCCCATTATGTCCATTGCAATGCGCTCGAAAGGAGTGGAAATAATCGGCAGTGGGACCAAAGGAGCGGGGCGCACTCGACCTGGCGCTACTCGCTGGCAGTCTGGGCATGTGGCTACATATTTCGACACATCAGTATGAAGACCGAGCCAATAGAATCGAGCCAATATTCGCTCCCTCGTCTTCTCGGCTCCGAGGTGCCCCGCAAAAGGGATATCATGCGCCAGCCTCATGACCTCGGTCCGACAAGACGGGGGAACCAATAATTGTGTTACAGGCTGTCCTGTGCCCGCGGCTAGGTTTACCCTATATAGTAATTGCCCCTTTATACTGAAATGTGGATATACTAGCGGCCCAGCGCCATCAACATCCTTACCTTCAATGGACCGGACCTGCCCCCAAGCGTGCACCAGTGACGGGTCGTTCTTTTGGCCCCACACTAGGTCCGCGCTTGAGTACCACGGGTCCGGTATATTGAGAGGGGCTGGAATAACCTCTGCCCTAGTCGGCCCAGTAACCTCGCTCTCTCGGTCGCACTGCGTTCCCACTCCCTTCGACTGGCGTTTGTTCCCATTACAGCACTCTCCCACCAGACCCCAGCCTTGTCTCAAAGACGCTCCCTCCCATTTCGCGGTCCGTCTCTCCTTATTTGTTTTTCTAGGACGGAACAGAGGGGAAAACATTTCAGGATGAAAAGGAAACACATCACCAATCCGTTCCTTTTTCCCTTTTTCTGCCACGTTTACGTGTGTGGCTGAGACTGCCATTATTTGCACCAATTCTTTGAATTTTGGCCAGTCTCGGCCCAGAATAACTGGGTGCGGCAACCTTTCCGCCACCCCGACTACAAGGTGACGTTTTATCGGTCCTACCGATAAATATACTTTTAGGGTGGGGTATGCCGCCGTGTCTCCATGGATACAGGAGATGGCCACCTGACCTTGTGGCCGCCACGACACACCGCCCAAGAGAGCTGTCCTGATCAAGGTTTGCTCACACCCTGTGTCCACTAACGCGTGGGTTTTCACATTCCCTAAAACCACGTCAATCAGACAGGGCCCCTCCCAACCGTTTTCCCCCTGCTTACCCGTTCCAGGTGTCCAGTTGCATGCAGCCACGTCACACTCCATAGCAGCGGGGCATGACCTGGCCCTATGTCCTGGCTGGTTACACCTAAAACAGAGTGGAGGGACAGAGGGGGCATAGGTTAAATATCTGTCCCGCTGCTGGTAGGGCAACGGGGCAGGGGCAACACCTCTACCCCAGCTGGGGGCCATCCTCGGTCTCCATGGGGGGGAGGCAAGGGGGCCCAACGGGGTCGGCGGTCTGGGAGGTCTGGGTGCCGGGACCGAGGGTGATGGTGGTGGTGTTGGAGGAGAGGGAGGGAGAGGTTGGTTCCTGAGCAGGGCAGGGGCTGACAGGATCCCGACCCGGGCTGACGTCAAAGAGTCCTCAAAATCTTCGGCCAATTTGACCGCCTCCTCCAGGGTGTCAGGGTTGTGGCGCCGTACCCACGCCTGAGTTTCGGCGCCGACCACATGGCAGAATTGTTCCACCACAATGGCTTCCCCCATTTGTTGAGCGGTCTTCTTCTCTGGGGTCAGCCAATGGACCATGTGGTCGCACAACCGCTGTGCCACCACCCTGGGGCGTGTCTCCGGGGCTCTCCGGTACTCGCGGAACCGCGTCCGGTGGGTCTCCGCGGTGATGTTGAGACGACGGAGGATAGCCTGCTTGACTAGGTCATAGTCAGTGGCGTACTGGTCGCTCAGGGCTTGGTAAGCTGCCTGCGCTTCCCCGATCAGGCAAGGTCCTAGCTGGCTTGCCCAGAACTCCCGAGGCCATCCCGCCGCGGTTGCCAGCCGCTCGAACGCCACCAAAAATGCCTCCGGATCATCCTCCGCCGTCATTTTCATGGCCCGTGCCTTCGGGGCCGACATCAATGATGTTCCGGTAGGGGTCGCTCCTGCAGCAACGATCAGCCCTACCCGTTCAATGAGCGCCGTATAGCGCTCCTCCCTCCGTCTCTCCTCTGCATCCCGTCTGGTCTCCAGTGCCTGCAGCAACTCCGCCAGCGCGTTGCGGTCCATAGTCCCGTGTTCTGACACCACGTGTGGCAAAGTGGCTAGTGGAGGGGAACAGGTATAACGGTGATGCGATGCAGGAGTGACAGGCAGACAACAGTTTCCAGTGACAAGGTGCTTTTATTTATAATCCAGGTCTGGTGACCGTTAAATAATAAATCCCCGGCTATACACAACAATGTGTAAAGCACGGGGATAGCAATAATACAGACACAGTCCCGAACAAAACGAACACACGGTCACCAGTCCTGGGTGAGTGCAGACGTGCTTGTGGTGGGTGAAGACACTGTATTTCGTGACGGTTCCGTGCAGTGGTGATCCGGATTGTGCTGACCCTGGTCGACAGCTCCGGACCGGTGAGTTAACTGTCTGGTGGTGCAAAACGCAGACAATTACAAACAAACACAACAAAACACAACACGTAATTCTCTTTACAACGAGAGCTCCTCTCTCGCTCCTTCTCTCTCCAAGCGTTAACCCAAACGAAGGAAAAGACCAGCGTTACCCTGGCCCCTATATGTAATCCCGCATGATATCTAGGTAAACGGTTGCAGCTGCCTTATTACTTGCAGCTGCCTCTCGTTTACCTTTCAAATCAATACGGTCTTACAACAGAGTCGCGCTTCCCTCCAGGCTGACCCACTTCCCTGACCCGGAAACGAACTGTCAGGCCAGCCCTTCCAGATGCTTCTCCTCCCGTTCTTTAGCGCCCTCACAGGTTGGGAGGAAGATTTATCACCAGAACTCATCTTTCCGTCACAGTTATTTAGGTAGTATTAGTTCCACATTAGAAAGCTGTTTCAGTTAATAGCAGCTTTGAAGGGGATGCTTGATATTGCATCAAAGGGATCTGTAATATATATTAATTTATAAACACACCCATAATAAAAGAAAACAGATGAAGGGCAGAATGCAGACTACATATCTTAAAATTATATATCACGTGGTTAAAGGTATTTCTTGTGTTGTTTAGTAATATTGGTAGCACAACGAGTGGCTGTGAAGAAATTAGTTTTTGCAAGAATTGAGTAACCAAATTTTGGGAGTTGTTTGCGGACCACCTGAAGTTTACTCCCTGATCACAAGTGGTCCATGGACCATAGGTTGGGACCCCTGCTTTAGTGCAAGAACTTGTATGGCAGAGCAAAGCTCTGCCCTTTTTAAATTGGCAGGGATGGGATTAATTTCCCCTACCTGCCTGGGTTTATTATGTTCAGGTGGCTGGGGTTGATTAGTTGATTAGGTTAATTAACGATCAATCAGCACCCAGCCACCTGACATAAAAGGAGGCCTCTGCTTCTCATTTGAGAGGAGGGAGCTGAGGAAGCAGGTTGGTGTTTGTGTTTGTGGTGTTAATTCTACATCCAGTGAAGGCATTTCCCAGCCTGGAAACCTTTATTTTTGTAAGTTTGTTTTTTGTATTGTTTTTTTTTGTGTTTAAATCCTTTTATTTTGCCCTTGTGCACGTTTATTTGGTGTTATTTAAAATAAAATTAGTATTTATTTTTTGAACTGCAGACTGTCTCTGGGCCTCTATCCATTCACCAGCCTGCCACATTTGGTATTAGAAGTGGGATAGCGCCACCTAGAGGCTCAGAGCAGTATTTATTTATTTTTTTGGGACATTTTTGGGAGAATTATTATTATTTTTTTTTTGGATTATGGGAAAGAAGAGCAGACAGCGGCAAAGGCAGGAAATGCAGCAGCCGAAGAAATGTAAGCTGCTGCAGCCACCGCTGAAGGACCCAGCCAGCCTCTTCCCCTGGTGTTCCTGGTTCGGGAAGGAGAACCATCGTTGGCGGTCCTGCCCAGATGTGTCACCAGCAAACTGGTGTGGCTGGTGTGAGGAGGACGGCCACAACTGGACAGGATGTCCCTACAACCAGGCCCAGGAAGAGGTGCAGTGTTCACCTCAGGCATCAGGGGCCACCCCACTACCTCCAGCCCCACCACCTTCACCACCGTCCCAGGAGATCTGGGACTGGTTGATGCACCCTGAGGCAGACCTCGTCCACGATCTTCCCATAGTTATCAACACGCTGTGGCGTCGAGATGGGGAGAGGTGGGAACAGTGGGAGGAACACCACCCGACGTCCTTGCCAGAGGTTGCCCTCATAGTGGTTAATTACCTGGCAGTAGACATGGGAGATGCCCCGGTCACTCCAATAAAGAGGGTGGAGATGGCTTCCCGAGAGCCAGAGAGGGGTGAGCCGTCGTCCCCAGAGACTGAGTGGGAGGAGGAGCGGCCCTCATCCCCAGAGCCCGAGAGGGAGGAGCCGCCGCTCCCAGAGCCCAGAGAGGAGGAGCTATGGCCCAAGAATGCCTGCCTTGCACCGCCCAAGGATGCCTGCCATGCTCCGCTCAGGGATGCCACGCCCGCTCCACTCAGGGATGACGCATCCGCATCGCCTGGGGTTGCCTTTTTGTTTTCTAGGTCTCCTGAGGGTCCGCTGCTGCCGTCGCCATACTACCTTGGAGATCCAGGGACCCCTCAAGAAGGCTTGTGGGCTCCGACATCAACCCTGCCCACCACCACCCACCATAACAGCCCACCCAAGGGACATAATTGGACTCGTGGGGGGAAGGGGGGGAGTTGGCCGATTGCGGCCGGTGTACGTTGTACATGGGGGAGGTGTGTGGCAGAGCTAAGCTCTGCACTTTTTAAATTGGCAGGGATGGGGTTAATTTCCCCTACCTGCCTGGGTTTATTATGTTCAGGTGGCTGGGGTTGATTAGTTGATTAGGTTAATTAACGATCAATCAGCGCCCAGCCACCTGACATAAAAGGAGGCCTCTGCTTCTTATTAGAGAGGGGGGAGCTAAGGAAACAGGTTGGTTTTTGTGGTTTTTGTGATTTGTGAATTCTACATCCAGTGAAGGCATTTCCCAGCCTGGAAACCTTTATTGTGCTATCTACGCACCAGCCTGCCACAACTTGATAAAACCGAGAATAGAGCATGTGGCATTTCTGTATTTGTAGACATCAAATCAATTTCAGCGGATTGAGATGATTTCTATTCAATTTTCAAAACCTTTTTCTATAACTCATTGACATGAGAAAGCTTGTCATGTTGGCATGGAGAGTGAAAACATGCATCTTCACCAGTAATAGATTCACAATTTAGATCTAAATGGCAGAAAATATCATACAATTACAAATACCTTCATGTGGTTTTCTAGGGCTGTCATTTGATAGTGGATAACATTATGGGAGACATGTATCGAGATCGACCGACGCAGCACTAAATTGTCGGAGTCTAGCGCTCTGCCGCGGCACAAATATGTAATGAGGCACAGCGTAAGCTGGCACATTTAACTGTTAAATGCCCAATTTAAAAGGATATACAGTAGCTGCAGTTTGAGTAGTATACAACGACTGCATTCCACTTCAATGCAGACACTCCCAAAATAAATAACAGTGCATTATAGGCAAGACAACTGATGTGATGTCTCGCACTATGTCTTCTGTATAGTCTTCACCTATTGGTACTAATTGTCGAATCAGAATGTTTGAAACCAAACAGTTGGAAATAAACATTATTATTTCTGTAGTGCTTGTAATGGGAATTGGTAGTCATGTCTCTTTGTCTTGCATATGTAGTCCCTAAGGTTTTTAAATCAACTTTGCTCCCCTTGACTTATTGAGTGAGTTCTGATCTCACTGAACAGTTAAGAACAACTTAAGAACAACACTTAAGAACAAAATGCTACCCTCTGTCTTAGTCTGTCTCCACTAAATTTCCAACTATCTGGTCCTGGCTGCAAGCTTTAGGAGGGCTGCAAGGAGAGGATTGCCAGAAGGTGCAAGGAAGAGTCTTCCACCCAGGGTGATGCCAAGAAACATGAAGGAACGAATTGGTCTAACAGGATGAAGGAGAGCCGGCTTTGGAGGTGAAGAGGGGTGCGGATGAAGGACAGGCATAACATTTAACTGACTTTAGTTATGTGAAATAAGCCCTAGTTATAAATATACTAATGTGTATAAAGATAGTAAATTGTACAATTGTTACTCGTGAGTTAATGTGTTACAATTGCAATAATGCATCAGTGAGCTTTGCTGTTGTTATTTATTTTAAAAATGTTTTATGTTATTGGTTGTGTTTTTAATTTTGCCATTTTTTAATTTTGTCCAATATATTATATTACTTGTATAGCTATTAATTAGTTATTATAATTTATTTATTTATTTATTTATTTCTATTGAAAACGTGTTGTTGTTTAAATAGTTTATTGACAAAGTGCACTTTTTAGGCATTTTTCTGAAGAAAAAGTTGTTGAATTCTGAAGTCATTTTTTTATGTTTCCTGTTGCACAGACATTATTCATATTCTAATATATGTATGTACATAACTATACTGATTATATCTGTTATGCTCAAGTATTTTTTAAAGCAATTTAAAATAATTCTGCATGTATTTTCTACTTTTGGTTTTGCTTTCCAAAAAGGTCTAACATTCTCTCTCTCTCTCTCTCTCTCTCTCTCTCTCTCTCTCTCTCTCTCTCTCATATATATATATATATATATATATATATATATATATATATATAGATATAATATATATATATTATATATATATATACTGTATATATATTCGATAATAAGCTAAAACCCTGCCAATCACGTTTCAAACGGTAAAAACGCGCCCCTGTCAAACAATTTTGTATAGTATCAAGACCATACATGATATTAAAAAAAAAAAATCTTTCAGATTCTAGTCCCTGAAGTTTGTGGCTACCACTGATAACTTTACTTATTTTAAGTAGGAGATCCATGAATTACACTTGTGAGGACATTTCTAAGGAAAAAAAAAAATTCAAGTGGATTTATAAACATTTTTTTCACATTCAAATAGGGCTGGAATGAAGGGTACATTTTGACCTTTGTATTCTCAAAAGAAGGTTTGCATTCTATTTTTTTTTTTTTTTTTGGTCGTCTGGGCTGTTAATAAAAAAAAACAGCAGAGGGGTTTCGAGACATTTCTTTCAGTTAAGCTTATGCTATACAACGCTTTGCTGTTAAGATGGCGAATGAAGAAATGAAAGGTTTGCCTCTGGATAACATGAGCTGGAGGGGGAGGGGTGTATGGTGCTTAGTTTTTTTAATTAAAATTATTAGTGTTATAGTATATTTTGTATGTTTCAAATATATTCTACCATAGCACTTCTCTTACACTGTCTTGCACACTAGATATTCTGTACATATTTTACTGAAACACTACAACTGCTACAGGTACCACCCCAGTGCTTTGGATACTATACCCTGCTCCATACACAGCAGCGGTGCCATATACAGTTGCTAAGTATAACAATTCAGATTTTAATGCAACAACTTTTGTTTGCTTAATATGCACTATACAAATCAAAAGACCAAATTTTGCATTTGAGTGACATGTAATTATTCACACATTGTCAAACGGTTTCTGTTAACAAAAAACATACAGTGCGTGAATGCAACTTGACAAACTACCTTCGAATTCCTGGCTAGTGAATGAACTTTTGGACGTAGCCCTACATTCAAACTAGGCCAGTGTAGGGTATACTTGATCATAGATTGACCATACTTGACCATAATTTATATAGTAATCTGCAGAACAGTAGCTTTTTAGAGTTGTACAATACTGTATATTTTAAGTAGATATTCGGACTGATACAAGGCTGTGACAGAAATACAATGAGTTCTGGTGATAAATCTCCCCCCCCCCCCCGACCTGTGAGGGCGCTAAAGAACGGGAGGAGAAGTATCTGGAAGGGCTGGCCTGACAGTTCGTTTCCGGGATCGGGAAGTCGGTCAGCCTGGAAAGAAGCGATGCTCTGTTGTTAGACCGTATTGACCTGAAAGGTAAACAAGGGGCAGTTGTGTGTTATTTCTGTCTGTGAGTCATTGTCTGTCTTTTTGTCGCACCAATAGACAGTTAATGCACACCTCTGGAGCTGTCGAAAGGAAAGCACTGTCCGGAGCACCACTGCACTGAGCACCTGCACGTTTTCATTCACCCAGGACTGGTGACCCTGCCGTTGTTTTTGTTCGAGACTGTGCCCTTGTTTTCATCATCCCCGTGCTTTACACATTGTTGTGTATTGCTGGGGATTTATTATTTGACAGTCGCCAGACTTGGAAAAAGAGCAATAAATCACTTATTCACTGAATCACTGTTGTCTGCTCATTACTCCTGCACCGCATCACCGCTACACCTGTTCCCCTTTACCAGCCACTTTGCCACAAAGCCCTACAGTTCAGTCATGTCAGTCCACCCTCAAAAAGATAGAATTCTCACAGTCCTCAAGGGGTTAAATGAGTTAAATAATGCAGTTTGAAATTGTAAGTTTGAAAGTTGAAAGCTTGAGTCTGTACACCAATCTCAAGAGAGGGAAGGGCATGCACTGGAGATTGACAGGGAGAAGATAGGGGGATGAGCACTTGATCCTGCCCCCTGAACCACATGCAACATCACAATTAATAAAAGATAGCTCAAAATATGTATGTTGAACAAGAGCCATCTAATGTATGGCTGCAGTGTATTACAAGCAATTGAAGAAAGGTATTGATTAATCTACTTATCAGCTACTGATATATGAAAAATATACATCTGATCAAAAGCATCATAATGATTGCAAACATACATGTTAGCAGTTTCTTGCTAGCTGTATAATTGTATAGTCGCACTCCAAGGCCTCAAATGTTTTAGCTGCATGTGGCAGAGCACAGCTCTGCCCTTTAGAAATTGGCAGGGATGGGGTTAAATTCCCCTACCTGCCTGGGTTCATTGTGTTCAGGTGGCTGGGGTTGATTAGATGATTAGTTTAATTAACAATCAATCAGCGCCCAGCCACCTGACATAAAAGGAGGCCTCTGCTTCTCATTAGAGAGGGGGGAGCTGAGGAAGCAGGTTGTGTGTATGTGTGTATGTGTGTATGTGTGTATGTGTGTATGTGTGTATGTGTGTATGTGTGTATGTGTGTATGTGTGTATGTGTGTATGTGTGGAAGACATTGCCCAGCCTGGAAATTGTTATTTTTGCTTCTTGTCTTGCTTTATTTGTGTTTAAATCCCTTTATTTTGGCCCTTGTGCCCTTTCATTTTTGTGTTTATTTATAATAAAATAGTTATTTTTTTGAACTACAGACTGTCTCTGGGCCTCTATCCACTTGCCAGCCTGCCACACTGCATTTTCAAATGAATAAAAAAATTACATAAAGTTTAATATATCCATAATTTACCTTCTGACCAAAGAGCTGAACATCAGCTTTTGAGGGCTTCAACAATATTGAATCATCCAATATCTGTTTTATTGCACTGCTTAAATGTTAAACCATTTCCCCACAGCCAACTGCAATGTACTGTATTATATACAAAAAACATGTACAAGGTTATATTCAGGATACAGTTTCCTCACATTATGGATTGTAATGCTGTTATCCACAACATCTTATGCTGGACCAAATCAATAATGTTATTTCCACCACTATTTCTCATATGTATCATAACGTATAATCAATAAATTCAGTAACATAATCGCTCTAGTAGACAAGCTATCTAATTCACATCAATGTGTCTGAATCTTATAGAAAGATATTTTTTAGGTAAATTAAAGTGATTTTTACACGCCATGCACATCCATTCATTAATTAGGTCTTGAATTTGAAGTAAGATAAGGCAAGTAAACTCATCACTTCCTTCTACCTAGTGTAGTTCCAGATGCCATACTTTAACATAAACATACATCTTTGTGATATCATATTCTTTTGAAACTGCATATTTGATATACTAAATGGAAGTACACAATGGGTATTAAAGCAATATTAAAAAATGTAATTATCTATATATATGAATCAGTGGTTGTGGTTAAAACCTCATCATAGGAGCAAAAATAGATTGAACTATCGCCCTAACATCCTTACATCACCAGGCAACACTAAAATGGTGATTAAAACGTCACTGTCACTGTTTTCTGTTTTCTTTCCTGTGAAATGCTGTAAATGCATAGGTCTACAATGTTTTCTTTCCTGTGAAATGATGTAAATGCATATGTCTACAATGTTTGTTTTGTGGATGATTTACTGTAAAACATTTCTACTTGTACATATATATAAAATTGCCATTAAAAAAGAATGCTAGTTATTTCCCGTTTCTGCCATTTCAGATTGGTATTTTTATGAAATAAGAAAATGAAGTGCTGTTTGCCTTTTTTAACCTTCATGATTAAGACACTAAAACAATATTTCTGTGAATTTTCATGCTTTGGTCGCAGTTGAGCTGCATTCTATGAAGATCTCACTGATCTCGATTTATGTAGCCTCAATTATTTTCAATATTAACTTATGAATTGTGTTCTGGTGGGCACACTAAAAATAGCACCAAGGAAGCTTCGCACCTCCAATCATAAAAAGCTTGTGCCGCCACTGGTATTACAGTCTTGGAGCACCAAGAAAAAAATGAAGGGGTCTGCATTAACGTTTGTGCAAGATTTAAAGAATATATAGGTCTCAAAAATCAGCCTGAATG